>NC_079377.1:25832500-25845000 GCF_021018895.1 Seriola aureovittata | reverse complement strand
TTTTACATCAGCTCTTCATCCACACGCTTCACAGCGTCTTCTCTGTTCCTGTGGTCACCTGCACACACACCTGTATCTGGGCCTCAGAGTCCCTCAGTGAGATGCTGTGGGAGCTGATGGTGGATCCTGAGCGGGGCCTCTTCTCCTGCCTCAGGACCTCGGGCCCTGCGCTGACCGAGTGCCTCAGTGGGGGCCCCTGCTGGTCCACCAGCTGCTGCGGTCTCTGCGGGGGCTCCGCAGTACCCCTCCTCTCCCCGGCGCCCCCGCCTCCCGCCGCCGCCCGGCCCTGCTCCTTCATGAACAGGTTGACGTGGCTCTGCTGCGGCTGCTGCTGCTGCTGTTTCCTGCGTTTGTACTCCATCATCAGTTTGCTGATGGTTTTGTCCGTGGCGATGGTGTACAGTTTGTTCCCGGCGCTCTCCCACCATTCCTTCCTCTTCCCCGCTCCGATGCTGCCAGGAGCTCCGCCCAGTGAGCTCGCCGTGATGCTGGAGTCTCTCCGCTCGCCGCCGGTCCGGAAGTGATGAGGCAGGCTGCCCGTGCTGCTGTGGAGAGACAGGAAACAGCTGACTTGGTTTGACTCACACTGAGCGAGAGGCAACAGGTGAATTCACTTCTGTAGTTCTTTATGTAGTTCTTCGAACCGTGTAAATGACCTCTGACCTCTTCGTCGTTTTCACATGTATGTTTATTGAGCTCATGAAGAAGAACAGAACCTGATGAATCAGAGGGCGACAGTCTGACCTGAATCCTGGACTGGGTGTGGGCGTGTCTCCCGGTGACGCTGCGCTTTGGTCCGCCGCCTGACCCCGGTACCCGCTCTCCTCCGAGGGCGTCCCCCTCGCCGAGAGCCCGCCTGCCGACGACGGAGTGGACGTCTCAGACTGGAAGAGAGGCAGGAAGAAGACGTGATCTCCTCCTCCTGAAGCTCCTCCCCTCAGCAGCGCCGTCTCCTCCAGCGAGCTCTCCAGGTCGCGGTGCATCTGGATGTAGCTGTTGCACAGGTCCATGCACAGCTTGTAGAGGCGTTTGACCAGCCACGCCCAGTCGGCGCTGCCCAGCGGCTGCACGCTGAGCGACGGGATCGGAGCTCGCCACTGGTGACGTTTGTCCCGGCCGCGAGGAGGGCTGACCTGCCGAGGAGACGAAGACAGACGGGGACGATCTCTTATTTTTGTTTTTATTCCTCCACGCCGACGACAGTCACAGACAAACATTCACCTGGTCAAAGGTCAAGTTACCTGTCAATCACTGTGACCTTTTCATGCACCTGCACTGTTTTCTTTACGCCTTTAGCTTTCGTGACTTTCACTGTTAAGCTACACCAGAGGTTCTGCTGCTTTTTATTTCAAATAAAAAGTAAAACAGGAAGAGGCCGTGTGCCGGCGCCTCACCTGTGCCGTTTCCTCAAAGATGTCCTCGTCCTCTGAGGAGGCGGACCCGGGGTGGGAGGAGTCCGAGCTCCCCTCCTCTTCCTCGTACAGGATCCTCTTCACCTGGACACAGTGAACGGGTCCGATGTGAGAAAAAGAATTTCAACTTCTAATGACTTGTTAGTTGGTAGCTAATGCGTTGCTACATGGTTACCGCGGCGATTCTAGGTGGTTGCTAAGATGTTAACATCTGATCGTCTTGTGTGTAGTAGGTAGTAGTAGTAGGAGGAGCTTCAGGAGCTAAGGTGTGCAGGTTATTAGATAGAAACATATAAAAACACCTGCTCTGAACTTCTTTCTTCAGTCTTATAAAGTCTGTTTATAAAAGATGAGTTTCTGTGGGTTTGTCGTCATAAGTGACCTTCTCTTTAATGTGAATATGAAAATATATTAGTGTAGCTTTAAACTGAAAGCAGAACTTTATAAAAATACAAAATAAAATTAAAGGAAAATGTGATTAAAAACTGTAAAAAGAAGTTTGGGTGACTGGTTTCTACCTGCTGCGCCGTCATGCTGTCGGACTGGCTGAGCGTGGCACACAGCAGCGCCTGGAAGTACAGGTTGAAGCTCATGGCCGACTGCCGGTAAAGATTAGCCGCTCCGCAGACGCCCGACACCTTCATCAGCAGGTACTTCAGACCCGGCCGGGTGTCGAAGTCACGAGCCGTCCTGCAGAAACACAGAGCACCAGGTTCTACTACCTGAATCTGATCAACACCATCTGTTTGGAAGTTGTGTTTAGAGGTGATCACACGTCCTCTGGGCAGCGCTACGACTTCAGGGCTAGCTGGTTAGCAAGCTAACTTCAGAAGAAGAAGAGAAGTGATAGGTGTAAACGGAAAACAAAAGGAACGGGATTGTTTCCACCTCTGGAGACAGATGTTTAGTGAAGGAATGAAATTTGATGCTGAACTGACAATGTTTCTTCTAGACTGGTCAGTGAACAGCTGCTAATGCTAACGTTAGCTATGTAGCATTAGCAAAGCTTACAAATAGCTCCTTCAACCATCTCTTAGCTTGGTTACTCTTCCTTGTTGGTTTAATTTCTCTGTTGCAGTCACCTGTAGGAGTCCAGCAGCAGGTCCAGGATTATGGCTAAATTAGTCATGGAGATGTAGCGCAGGAAGCCCGCGGCGGGTCTGCTGGGGTCGGAGGTCACGGGCGTGACCCTTTCGTGACCCTCGGGCTGTTTGACGAACTCCTCCAGGAGGATGTCGTAGAGGTTCTGGAGCAGGACCTGGTGGGACAGCAGGCTCACCACGATGGTCCGGAACGGGATCCTACAGAATCCAGAAACCAGGACGGTCAAATCACTTTGATCCAGTTTCTAATGGATCAGCACCAACACTCTGATAAAGCAGTTTAATGCTGCTGTTCTGAGGCTTATGAAGAAAATCATTTACATTATAAAGGTCATTATTTATTTATATAGTATAAACTACAACCATCACCACAGAATCTGTTTTAAATCATAATTGTTACTCAATATAATAATGTTTATTATATTATTATAATATAAATAACATACAATTCTGTCATAACACCACCACACTATTATATTATTCTATTTACATTCACTTTACAATATTATATTAGCTTCTTTTTTGTCGTGAGATTTATTATTATTCCTTTTTTCTCTTTTTTTAATTTCATCAAAATTATATTATTATGTTTTTTTGTTATTTGATTATTTTCATTACATTCTTCCTACAATTATATTTATATGACATTAATGTCCATTAAACTTCTCCTTTCACCTTCTCACAGATACATACATCAAATAAACCGTGAAAACACACACACACACACACACACACACACACGCACACACACACACACACACACACACACACACACACACACACACACACACGATGCATCATGGTGTTAAAGGTTTGATGAACATGGAGGTGAGGGAGTGTTTGCTGGTGTGAACCGTGCAGAGCCGTGTCGCTGTAAATAAACAGTCTTACCCAAGTTTCCTGTGAGCGCCGCCGCAGAGAGACAGAGAAGGAGTGAGTTAGTTCAGCTGCTTAAACACGTCAACACAAACTCTTCTTCAAGGTCTGAAGGTTTAATCATGAAGCCAGTTCAGAAACGCAGCGTCTCTCTGTCATAAAGGTCAAAGTTTACAGTAAATGATTTGGTTTTCTCTTGTGATAAACTTTGATGAACTGGTGTTTCTACCAAATACGTCAGACGGTCAAATAAACTCGTTAAACAATGTTGTTTGTTTCATCAACATACAGTCAGTGTACGTCAGTAAATGCACATGTCGGGGGGGTGGGGGTGTAGTTACCGCCGCCAAGTTCGTTTGTTTGTTTGTTTTTCTGCAGGATGACACAAAAAACACTGAACCAATTTGCTGCAGATTTGGTGGATGGATGGGGGAGGGGCTAGAGAAGAACCCATTAAATTCTGGTGCGGATCCGGTTGAAGTCGTGGATCCAGGAGTGTTTTGAATCCTGGACACTGTGAGATGGGACAGACTTTTTCGTTTAGAGTTTAGATCTTCATGTTAAAACTGTTGTGTCAGAATCTGGATCCAGATCTCGTCCTTGGCGGCGTCTGAGCCGCTCGTCTCAGTTTGGGTTTGAGGTTAGAAAATGAAAACATGTCATTAATTATCATCACGCATAGAGCAAGCCATGCTTCTGTGTGTGTGTGTGTGTGTGTGTGTGTTGTGTGTGTGTGTGTAGTCCACCTCTTCTGTGTGTGTCCGTTGGACTGCTGGTCAGACGGCAGCTCGATGATGAGAACGCAGGACTGAGCGTGCTCGAAGCCGTCCTTGTTGTTGGGCGTCTTCGGAGAGCACTGGGTGTCCAACATGAAGACCTGGGACACAGAGAGAGAGAGAGCGTGTTAATGCAGCTGTACAGCTGTAGGACTGTAACCTAGCAACCAGCAGCAACAGAGCACAGGTCAGCTTAGCTCTTTAAAGTCTGAGTTAAACATCGTTTATATTTGGATCTTCTCAGTTTAAAATCCTCCTCGGACAGAAGCAACATAAACACACAAGGTGAATAAAAACGTTCATATCCTTTAAATCTGTTTAGAATTACATCTGTCTGTGAATAAATCATGGAAAACATACACATATATGCACATAGGACCAGTGGAAACAGACACTGCCACAGGTTTGTTTGTTTGACTAATTATTCACAGAGAAATTCATCAACTTTCAAGCTAATTTTCACCCTGAGAGTCAAACTGTCTCTCACCCATAAACATTTCTTTATAATCTATAAGATTTATTTTATAAGATTATTCCCTGGCTTCATGTTAAACACAAGATTTTAAATGTTAGAAAACTCATTTGAACTCAGTATTAGGATCAGGCCTTGTGATATTTCTGCCATGTGCAATTTCTTCATAATATCAAAATTTTCTTTGCACTTTTGAACAGTCTGCCCCACTGTAATATAATACATCATTATACATTATGAATAACATAATTAAATATATGTCGTATGTTATGATATATAATTATTTGGGCAGGACTGCATGGAGATATTGAATTTGGATCTCACCTGAGCTTCACCTGAGTCTCGTATAAAGGTGACGTATCATGGAACAGTGTCACGTGTCACTGACCTGCTGAGCCATGGCTTTGATCCTCCAGTACTCGGCCTCGGCCGACGGCGAATGAGACGGAGCCGCCACCTTCACCTCGCAGGCGTCTCCGGAGAAACTGTCTGAACCACTGTGAAAACAGGCCAGCAGGTTCTACACACACACACACACACACACACACACACACACACGCACACACACACCAAATTAAAAAAACAGGAACCAGATCTTTTATTTTTTCTCCGTTGAGTGGTTTCAGTTATTCTCGTGTCTAACACGGCGTCCTGGTGAATCCACGGTTTTCATCCTGTTTTATACTTTAATATAATCTATATATTAAATGCATTGCTTATCAATAAAATCAGCTTTTCTATAAACCCAGTCAAACGTCATGTGTTAATGTTTCTGAAAGCATAAGCTACACGTTCAGCTCACGTCTACATACTGGGAGCTTCACTGTCCTGACAACATTTACTCCCATTCATTTCAAGCACATTCAAAGGCACCTATAGTATATTTACATATTTCTATACATAAATCTACATGTTCTGTAAAGAACGACTGTGACATGTTGCTGACAAAGGGCAGAGCAGCAAGTTAAACAGACTGACATTTCGAGCATCATCCAGCTGTTGAGGAGCAAAACACACATTTCACACCAGATGTGGATGTGAATCTGGACCAGGACTCAGGCCCCACTGTTCTTAAAACCACTGCAATAAGAAATGAGTCCCACTGACATGTGGATTTAATATTATTAAGTTTTTAATTGAGGAACCTCCAAGAGATAAAAAGATGTTTAAAGCTCCTCCAGTGTAAAGGTGTGTGTCCATGTGTAGTGTGATTATAGATTATAGATCAGCTCTAGCTTCTATATTAATACTGTGAAAGTATCAAAGCCTCAGTCCACAGAGAAATGCACACAGCCTGTATTCAGACACTGAGCCCATGCTACAACAGGAGCTCTTATATAAACCACCATAAAACCTAAATAAATACGATGTGCCACATACAACAGTAATACTGCGGCCCAGCAGTTACATAATGACAACACGTGTGTGACTGTGGCCGAGAGCACGTTAAGCTATATGTTGAGATTTTACATATTAAACTGAGACGCCTGTTTTAAGCTGTAAAAACTCCCTGATGCCCCGAAGAGATAAAGACAAGAGAGAGAGACGTCAGGGTTTTTACATCAGCTCTTCATCCACACGCTTCACACAGAACAAGAATAAAACAAGAACCACACGACTGATCTGCTTTAAAATTAGCATGTTGCTAACGTAGCGCAGAAAATAACCACAACTCATGTGGCCAGTTTAAAGACTTAAGTCATGTTTTCTGAAACAAGCAAAGAAAATCTGTCAATAGTGATAGGATCATCATCATCATAATCATCATCATCATCTCTCACACACACACACACACACACACACACACACACACACACACACACACACACACACACACACACACACACACACACACACACACACACACACACACGTGGCTCTAAGCTGTAAAGCTGCTTAGCTGCAGTCTGTCAGGCAACTGACACAGAACTGAAGGAACACACAACATCCACTAACAAAATGCCTGGCGATGTCACCTCTACCGACTGAACACACACACACACACACACACACACACACACACACACACACACACACACACACACACACACACACACACAAGGAGGACTTGTAGCTGAAACGGAACAGCAGGGGTTGGATTCCCACTGATGAATCTGTGATCTCCCACGGTCCTGAAACACCACATCCACACAGCAGGTGCCACCATCAACAAATTAACACGAGCCTCTTTGTTTCTAATGAAGCTAAGCATGCTGGGAAACTGTGTCAAACACAGCAGCTCGACTTTTGAAGATCTTCCTGCATCAGGAGCCGATCAGATTTCTGCTTTTACCTTCCCTGCTTTATTGATCAGAGCAGCTCGATGAAGATGATCATGATATCATCACAATATTTATATATAAAGATGCTGTCGGTCAAATTCATCTTTAACTTTGTTTATTTTGTGTTTTGTCAAATAAATTAAACTATGAATGATTTCTGCTCACACCAGGAAAACACTGATTTTTATTTTCACTTTACTGTTGTGTCACCTGTTAAGGTTTACCCTCACAGCTCAGTGTGTGTGTGTGTGTGTGTGTGTGTGTGTGTGTGTGTGTGTGTGTGTGTGTGTGTGCGTGTGTGTGTGTGTGTGTGTGTGCGTGTGTGTGTCTACCTTGACAGGCTCTAGTGTGGCAGAGAAAGCGTCCTGCAGAGCGCAGCAGGCCAACCTCCACATCTCCTCTGTGAACACCGGACCAACTGTCACCAGCACATATCTGAGG
The DNA here is from genome assembly GCF_021018895.1 of Seriola aureovittata. Lineage (NCBI taxonomy): Eukaryota > Metazoa > Chordata > Actinopteri > Carangiformes > Carangidae > Seriola > Seriola aureovittata. The sequence goes on along the minus strand of NC_079377.1, from coordinate 25,837,638 downwards.
AGACAGAGAACAACCATCGGACCAGCCAGAGAAACATCTGATAAAAACTATATTATAAATCTCCATATTTTCATCTTCTATTAACAACAGGTCGGTCAGCCAATCAGAGGAGGGGAGGCTCTGAGCCGCTCTTCCGATTGATCAATCATTTCAATGATATATTGATCGCCAAATTGGAAATTTTCACTTCAGAAATCTGGTCACCTTATGTTAATAATTTGGGCTGTCATTAAAGTTTTGGTTCATGCAATTTAAACCATATAAAACGATTACATACTCGGCTCTAACTGAACCCACGGACTCACTGTTAAGACTGTGGTGACAGATGTGTGAGTGAATACAGATGTGTGAGTGAATACAGATGTGTGGGTGAATACAGATGTGTGGTCACCTGATGCAGGAGCAGCCGACTCTGGAGATGGTCTCTGCAGGTTCAGACACACAGGCCACCAGCAGCTTGAACAGGTCCTTCAACATCAGGTTTATCAGACACTCGTATCCAATGTCTACGCACACACACACACACACACACAACACACACACACACACACACACACACACACACACACACACACACACACACACACACACACACACACACACGGGACAGCGGTGGAGAGGCCACAGTTTAATTTGACTAAAGAGGACAGTGGAACAACGAGGCGTCGCTCACGCTCCACTTCACACCAGACAAACAACATCAGTCTGTGACAGTTTCACACAGATTCATGATCCTCACGTCAAATTTCATCTCATGTTTACGTCCCTCTTTCTTTCCTCTCTTCATCCTCTCTCCTCTTCCTCCATCGTGAGCGTTGGAGAGAAGATGAGCTCTCCCTCGGTGTTGTGTCTGTTTCAGTGCAGCTGTTTTTAAATATGCTCTATAAATTCATCTGATTCGATTCCTTTCATTGTTTGTCTGTGGCTCATTTAATGATGCTAATGTGTCGTTAACAGAGAGGAAACTTTCAGAACATTGAATCCTTTGGAAACTTGTGACGTATTAAAACGGCGGCTTCGCTCTGCAAACATCACTTCCTCTACATTCAGTTAGCCCAACAGTTAGCCGCAGTTAGCTCGCTGTTCATCACTGATCAAAGGAACATGTTGAACTTTCCAACAAGATGAACCATCGAAACACGGCGTCACGCCATCCTCCGTCAAAGAGAGCACAGAAGAAGAAACTACAGGAAGGAAATCATGAAGCTTCACCACTGAACTTCTCTGATCTGTACACACACACACACACACACACACACACACACACACACACACACACACACACAGCTGCGTCTCACCCGAGTGTATGAAACTGTTGACGTGCTCCACCACCAGCTCACACGACAAGCCGATGGCGTGTTTGAAGTTTGCCGCCGCCACGTCCCAGTAGGAGTGGTCGCCATGGCTACGCTGCAGCCAGAGCGACATCACAGGAAGCAGCAGCTGGATGACGGAGAAGATGGCGAACCCCGGACCTGGAGGGAGGAGGCGGAGTTAACGGAGAATAAACATCCACTGGAGACAAACACATGTTCGGTCATGTGACAGAAAAAAACTGTTAGCGTGCTAACTGTGCTAGCTCCTTAAGGCTACGTGTGTGTGTCTCTGTGTGTGTGTGTGTGTGTGTGTGTGTGTGTGTGTGTAGTGTATGTTTGTGTGTCTCTGTGTGTGTGTGTGTGTGTGTATGTCTCTGTGTGTGTGTGTGTGTGTGTGTCTCTGTGTGTGCGTGTGTGTGTATGTCTGTCTGTGTGTGTGTGTGTGTGTATGTCTCTGTGAGTGTGTGTGTGTGTCTCTGTGAGTGTGTGTGTGTGTATGTCTCTGTGAGTGTGTGTGTGTGTATGTCTCTGTGTGTGTGTGTGTGTGTATGTCTCTGTGAGTGTGTGTGTGTGTATGTCTCTGTGAGTGTGTGTGTGAGTGTGAGTGTGTGTGTGTGTGTGTATATGTCTCTGTGAGTGTGAGTGTGAGTGTGTGTGTGTGTGTGTGTGTATATGTCTCTGAGTGTGAGTGTGTGTGTGACCTGGGACAGTGGTGACCTCTCGGAGCAGGGTGAAGAGCAGGTCGAGGGTTGGGGGCTGGTGCTGTCGAGGACAATTGGACACGGCAGCTGTGAGCTGCTCCAGTAACAGAATCCAGACCTGGATCAGACCTGCGGGACGGAAACACCAGGTGTGTTAAAGACGGAGCGCAGAGGAAGAGACGAGCAGAGGGACGGTGACGTCTTCACCTGTGTCATCGTCAAACTCCTGGAGGACGCAGTCCATCCCGTCCTCGCTGCCGACGGAGCGTTCCTGCGCTCTCATTGGCAGGCTGGCGAGCCGCGCCCCCAGGAACACGGGCTTGGACGGCATCTTGTAGATCTTCGCCAGCAGCTGTCGATCACATGCGACATGATTTCATTAAATCACATGAAGAAGAACAAGTGATGAACCACAGAGCCGCAGCTGGACAGTTCTCTGACGAGTTCCTGTCAGTGCGAATGAATCAAACCACTTCATCACTTCATCACTTCATCACCTCATCACTTCATCAGTTCATCAAAAACTTCATCACTTCATCACCTCATCAAACACTTCATCAGTTCATCAGTTCATCAAACCACTTCATCACTTCATCAGTTCATCAAACACTTCATCACTTCATCAAACCACTTCATCACTTCATCAGTTCATCAAACACTTCATCACTTCATCAGTTCATCAAACCATTTCATCACTTCATCAAACCATTTCATCACTTCATCAAACCACTTCATCAGTTCATCAAACCACTTCATCAGTTCATCAAACCACTTCATCAGTTCATCAAACCACTTCATCACTTCATCAAACCATTTCACCACTTCATCAAACCACTTCATCACTTCATCAAACCATTTCATCACTTCATCAGTTCATCAAACCACTTCATCACTTCATCACCTCATCACTTCATCACCTCATCAAACCATTTCATCACTTTATCAAACCACTTCATCAAACCATTTCATCACTTCATCAAACCATTTCATCACTTCATCAAACCATTTCATCACTTCATCAAACCATTTCATCAATTCATCACTTCATCAAAAACTTCATCACTTCATCAAACCATTTCATCACTTTATCACTTCATCAGTTCATCAAACCACTTCATCAGTTCATCACTGCATCAGTTCATCAGTTCATCAAACCACTTCATCAGTTCATCAGTTCATCAGTTCATCAGTCCTACCTGTGAACACTTGCGGAGGTAGTCGAGGGCGGGCAGACAGAGGTCGGTGGAGCTGTAACCTGACACATGGACACAGTCTCCGATCTCCTTATAGTCCACCTCTCCTACACAGAATAATATTTAATATATATAATATTTGATAAATAAAAAATATTTCATATACAATATATAATATTTAATATATAATATTGAATATTCAGGTACAAAAACATGTAAATATATATTTTTCTGTTAATGTGTAAAGCAACAAACAACCCAAGTAAAACAGGAAGTCTGCAGGAACCTGCTGAGAATCATTCACACTGAATTTGTTTTCAATATTCTGCCACGTTGTTTCCATGGTTACACATGAATCCTCTCGTCACGTCTCAGAAAGAGACGTAAACACAAACTGTACGTGTCCTGAGTCTCTGACATCAAACACACAGTTTCCCGCCCGATTCCAGGAGGAATAAACTCCCCGCAGGCTTGTCGGAGTAAACGAGACAAACCTAAGCCTTTGACGAACTTCATGAGGCACATGATGTAGTCGGTGGCGGCGTTGGCGAAAACCTGGATGTTGTCAGTGTTGATGAAAGCCTCAAAGACGTCAAACACCGGCGCCTGGGACTTCCCTGGAGGAGGAGGAGGAGGAGGAGGAGGAGGAGGAGGAGGAGGAAGAGGAAGAGGAGGAGGAGGAAGCAATAACAGAGGGATGAAGGACACATGAAGAAAAACAAAGGACAGAAAAGTCACGATGAACTTCAGGTGTTTTTATTCCTCCACGCCGATGGCGGCCATTTTGTTTTCAGGTTGTGGTTTTGAACTCAATATCTCCATAAGGCCTTTTTAAGCTGTTTCTAAAGAGCTCACAGCAGTTATTACATTTCAGCTTCATGTTGTCTCTGACTGAATAAACAGGAAGTGACTTGGAACTAGTTTGAGTGGCGGAGGGATACGACCAGGAGGAGGTGGTTCTAGTGTTTGATAAGAAGTGTGTGCAGGTTCGTCGTACCCATGGAGTACTCTCCCAGCAGGTATTCTTTAATGTCGGTCTTGCTGCTGTGGACGGTCCTCAGAGCGCTGAACAGAGGACGCCACCCCGACAGGATCTGAGGAGAACACATCTCCACCAGCTCGCCGATTGATGTGATCACCTGTGGGGGGGAGGGGCGGGGGGGGGCGACACGACAGCCTCAGAACCAGTAAGGTTAATGAAGCAGCTGCTGACTTACTGATCGATCCGTGTTAAAACGGGACTCAGAGAGACTTCACCTGGTCCTGCACGTCCTCGTCACACAGCTCCAGCTGCATGATGTGCTCAAACGGCCTGAACAGCGCCTCGTTAAAGTGGAAGTGTGGAAGCTCCGCCCAGCTCGTCAGCACCTCCGTCAGAACATCGTGGATGAAGGAAACGGCCTTCTGGGATACGTGGCGCTCTTTGTGACACGCCGCCTGGAAGAAAAAGAAGAAGAAGAAGAATCAATTAAAAAGGATTGTTTCAACAGTTGTCACATGCAGGTGGTTTGCTGCAGTTCCCTACCTCCACCAGGTGTGGCGCCACCACGCTCCAGGCCCTCATCATGTGGAGCAGAGGCCGGCTCTTGTTCCTCACGATCCGCAGCATGGCCTCGCCCAGACGGAAGAGATGGAGAGCACTGCGCCGCTCCAGCGTCGACTTGGCCTCTCCTGCAGACACAGACGGACAAACACACTCCATTAATCAATATTTAATCTAATATTAATTATTCAAATCTGATGTAATGAAATCGCTGTGTTTGTTATTTACATCCTAATGGCCTCAAAAGAGAGAAGGATGGAGGAAGTGAACTAAAGTAAAAGCAGAGTTTCTTCACTTAATGATTCTAAACACAAACTGAAGCTTGAAAATGATTTAATCAAGTTTAATCTTAGATTTATGTAGTTTTACATCTCCTCTCTCAGGC
>NC_079377.1:25715000-25827500 GCF_021018895.1 Seriola aureovittata | reverse complement strand
TCACAGCATGAGCTCGTTTATATTCATTAGAGCTTCTGTGCTGATCATTTCAATCAGCTGTCGACCCGGTTGGTTGCCGCTGTGCCTGTAACTGACACATACAGACTTCTGAAACGGTCCGATCATAAAACTACATTTCCCCTGATGTTCCCTCTGAAATGTGCAGTTATCAGTTTGTATGGAGGCGTGACCTGCAGGTCGCTCACTGTGATTCACCTGAAGCAGAATGAAGCCGAGAGAAAAACCACTTTAGACACAGATAAAAATGTAGGGCAGAGCAGTGAACGCCACAGTGGCAGCAGACAGCCATGATGTCCTGTTCGCAGCTGATTGTTTGACTGACTCGCCCAATCTTAATCACATTAGTGTTTAATTTAATTCTTATTTAAACTGAGTTCTGCAGTCAGCAGCCTCCAAACAAACAAGTTCCACATGAGACTTTTTATGCTCGTAACAAGAGATAAAAATATTGTTTATTTACAGTTAATTACTGAGGCTAATTTAACTGACTGAAGTTCACAGCAGAGTTCAGAAGTTCAGAATTAAAAGCTGTTTGCATCCTGACCGGTGTTTTCAATTATTCTGGCTAATTAGACCTCTGCTCAGGTTCATGTTGGGTGGGGCTACGTCTTCATGCCTCTCCGTTTCATGCATTCATACCAAGCATCAACCTGAAACATGAAGAACCAGAAGCTGCAGTTCCTCTAACGACCACTAGAGTCTGGCTCCAACAGTGAGTCAGTCCCCATAGACTCCCATGTTAAAATGTCCAACTTTACAGCAGAAATAAACATGTTTACAGCCTGGTACAAAAACTGTTTTGGTCTCTAGAGCTGATTTCCTCCTTCATGACACCTGTTTATATAACTCACCTGTTTATATAACTCACCTGTTTATATTTTATTAAGGGCTAAAGTTATGGAGGATTGAGGGCGTGGCCTCTTTGAGTGACAGGTGGGTGACCGTATGTTTGCCACAAACCGGTACGCCCCTCCTCTTTGACCATATTTGGATTAGCTGTGAGTTAGGGGGCGGAGTCAGACACTGCCAAGATGGCGACAGTGGAGCAGCTCACTCTGAGCTTCAGAAACCTGCGGGTGATGTCACAGAGGCGACGGCCATCTTTGTTTACAGTCTGTGACTATAGTAACAGTAAGAAGGAGTCTGCACTGGTGACAGAGAATGTAAGTGCTGTCCCGCTGCTTCTTGCTGCATTATTTAACAGCACAGGCTGGTGTTTCTTGGGGGGGGGGGGGGGGGGGTTATGCAATTATGGGATGGTGGTGTGTTACATAAGTCAAGAGCTGAAGGTTTGGGAGTGTGACTTTAAATGGAGGGAAAGGGGGAAAACAAATGAGTTCAACCAGAGTAAAAGAGAAATATTGTGTGAACATCAGAACCATGAAAACACTCGGGGGGTTGAACCTCTGACAGAAGAACCACTGATTAGAAACGTCTTGTGTTTTCTACGTGATACAGAAGTGTGGAGGAGCAGAGGAAGCGTTTCCTTCATTTCATATTCTAACAGCCATTAAAAACAGGAATTATAAAAAGAATTTATAAATGAACGATTAATCCATCAATTAATACTTCACATTTAAAAATGGATTTACAAAAACAGCACAAAACTCTCATTAAATAAACCATTTATCAAAACATTTATTAATTCATGAATAAATAATAGAATTTGAAAAGGTATTTTAAAAATGGGAAAATATTCCTGGATTCAATTTCCTTTTTCCAGCTGCTTTTCCTGTTAGCTAATCGATTAGCTTTGTCATTTAGCCTTTCTCTGTGTAGCCAATCACATGTTTCATCAATTAATGTATTTATAAAATTTTTATTTCATGAGTTTCTTGTTTTTTTCATTAATCCATTTTTAAATATTTGGTATTTACGGAAAAAGGGAAATCCAGTTATTTATTCCCATTTTTAAAAAATATATTTTCAAAAGGTTTTTCAAATTTATTCATGAATAAATAAACGTATTTATAACTGGTTTATTTAATGAGAGTTCATAAATACATTTTTTATCTGAAGTATTTATTGATGGATTAATCGTTCAATTATAAATTCTTTTTTCAAATTCCTGTTTTTCAATGTCTATTAAAATATGAAATTAAGGAAATGCTTTACTACTTTTGCTGTGACGTCCCTGCTCCTCCGTACAAACCTCTGACCTCTGACCTCTGACCTCTCTGTGTCGGAGAACAGGGGCGAACGATGCACCTGACGTTTCTCATGAACACGTGTTTCACCCACCCAGGGCGCAGCTGAGCGCGGCAGCTTTGCGTAGGCCGTCTAAACTCAGACAGATGGTGTCTCTCTCCCTCTGGCTCTGCTCTTTCACCCCCTCTGCTCCCAGGATGAACGCCAGGCCCTTGGAGCTGCCCGCCATGCGGCCCGTCAGCGGCGTGGACAGGACGTCGATCAGGTTCTTCCAGACGCCGGTGAGGATGAAGCGAGAGAACACGGCTCCTGAAGAACACACACAGGCACATTTTATAGGCAGGAAGTGAACTAGCCAGTTACATCGAGCATCTGGAGGAAATCTTAAAGCTCCACCCAGTGGAAAGGTTTGACTATAAAACAGCAGCTGACTGTTTTCTGAGTGATCCAATAAAAATACAGCAGATTTCAGGTAAAAACACTCAGAGAAACCAAATCCTGCAAGGTTTGGATGGTGGGTCCAGGTGGGCGGGGCTTGGTGACTGCTTTGTTGTGACATCACAAAGTTCCAGAAGTCCTGACGGCTGGTTTTAAGGCTCAGTTTCTGAATACAGGCTGTGTGCATTTCTCTGTGGACTGAGGCTTTGATACTTTCACAGTATTAATATAGAAGCTAGAGCTGATCTATAATCACACACCTTTACACTGGAGGAGCTCTAATACAGGTCATCAAAACCCAAGATCACACACACACACACACACACACACACACACACCACACACACACACACACACACACACACACACAGGGCTTAACTGTCATCAGGGGTGACTCAGCGGTGGTTACCATGGTGATTCTGGCCAATCCTTTGTCCTTGAGGGGGATGCAGAAGGAGCGCAGGTGGTCCCTGACTCATTTTCTCCATCTCTCTCTCTCTCTCTCTGTCTCTCTCTGTCTCTCTCTCTGTCTCTCTCTCTCTCTCACTCTGTCTCTCTCTCTCTGTCTCTCACTCTGTCTGTCTGTCTGTCTCTCTCTCTCTCTCTCTCTCTCTCTCTGTCTCTCTCTCTCTCTTCTTCCTCAGAGCAGTTACACCCAGTCAGAATTAGTGACTTAACAATTCATTTATTTAATTCTTAGTGCTTTAATATGTTAAAATATGTGGTAACCAGACGGACACGAAGAGAAATAAATTGTTCATAAATGCTCGATCTCGCAAAATGAATCTTGTTTCACTTTCCTCCAAATTTCTTTGAAATCTTTTGAACTTCCTCAGATGTTCTGCTGACGAACAAACAGACGACTTCAGTCAGACAGAACCTAAAGTCTGAATACATTTAGATATTTAAAGTAAAAGGCTTTATATGCATCAGATTTTCATTGTGCATGTTTGATTATTCTGTGATCATGGTAAATGGATCCAGCTGCTCACAGCAAGTACTGATCTGATTTAGTTTTTTCTCTTTCGTGCACTTTAAAGGAATTTAACTGATGAATTAAAACCTTTATTTTAGAGACTAAAGCTTCATCTTCTGAAGGTTCTGGCTCAATCTGTAACAAGCTGTAACAGGAGCTCTTACATAAACGGCCATAAGACCTAGAGGTTAATGTGATGTGCCACATGAAGCCACAGTGTGCGGCCCAGCAGACAGCAGAGTCACAGAGACTGTTACATAAACACAGTGAGAGCGGAGTCGAGGTTTTATAAGCTTTAAAAACTGATACATCACCACCAGCATCTTCACTTCACCTCCACCGCTCTGTGTTCACCTGAGCTTAGATTTCCCATGATGCACAGGGCAGTTACATCATGTTCCCTGGATATATAATTCATCTACTCATCTGGCGCGGCCTTGCTCATGTGTGGAGGTTAGAGCTGATGATGACACACTGACCTGCCATCACGCTGTCACCGCCCGCCTTGTTGCAGCTGAGTGGCGATTGGCTGGACGCCCTCCTGATCAGCTGACCGCCGATGGCACTGCTGCCCAGACCGTCAATATCTGAGAGGGGGGGGGGGGGTCAACGTGTTTATAATCGGCTGAAAATCGGCCATGTTGACAGTTTCCATGGCAACTAAACAGTGTCTTCTTCCAGGTGAGGCTAGTCCAATGAGAGTAGGCTTACGTTTGGATTATATGAGGTGTGTGTGTGTGTGTACCTGTCAGCGTGGTGATGAGCGGCAGGGCGTGGTCCTCCGGCGAGCCCCAGTACCCGGCCTCGCCCAGCAGGTTGCGCTCCAGCACCTGGTGGTAGAGCTCCTCGATCCACACCTGGGACAGAACCACGAGGACGCCGCTGCTCTGGATCAGACGCACAAACTCCTTCTGCACAACACACACACACACACACACACACACACACACACACACACACACACACACACACACACACACACACACACACACCTTTAGTTGACAGTTTGTGTTTTCTTGATTTTTCATACATTTATCACAGTGAATTCATGAATCTGTAAAGTCCTCGACACTTTATTTCCATGTTCTTGCAACTATTTCATTTTATTTTCTAAATGTTTTTAAAGTTTGAAGAAAGACTCATTTTTAACCTCCGTCTTTACAAGAATCTAAAATATGTCATTTGCCCTGTAAACAGTGACGGTAAGGAGCGGGATGCAGGAAGTGATGTCACGCAGGAAGGCGACACTCACCAGGCTGAGCACGGGAGCGAGCGTCCGGCGTCTGTAGTAGTCGCAGCAGCAGAGTTTGAGGTTGAGCAGCAGAGCGTAGTACGACACCAGGTACAGACCGTCTGCGTTCATCAGAGACTGACAGCTCAGGGTGTCACCTGCCTCGAAGCCCGGGGAGTGGATCCCACCTGGGGGGGGGGGGGGGGGGGGCAACCAGGACTTTACTGGGCTTCATTTGTAAATTGTAGCGTCTACCAACAGTTTGCATGAGAGGCGTTTAGGGAACATCTGTAAATTGTAGCGTCTACCAACAGTTTGCATGAGAGGCGTTTAGGGAACATCTGTAAATTGTAGCGTCTACCAACAGTCTGCATGAGAGGCGTTTAGGGAACATCTGTAAATTGTAGCGTCTACCAACAGTCTGCATGAGAGGCGTTTAGGGAACATCTGTAAATTGTAGCGTCTACCAACAGTCTGCATGAGAGGCGTTTAGGGAACACATGAATTCTGGTTTTAATCAGTAGTTTCTGAATCTGCAGAACCAACTGTAATTGTTTGTTTTGTTCTTTTACTTCATGTTTTCCACTGAATAAAACAACAGAGCGTCTCAAGAGTTTTGTTTTCACTTCAGTTCTTGTTCAAACAATGAATGTTTCATCTGAGACTCGACCAACAACAGAGACAGAAGAGAGAAGGCTGCTGCACAGATCACTCCACCCTCAGCAAATATCCTGTTTGTTTAGCTAACACACACACACACACACACACACACACACACACACACTCACCAGCCTGCAGTCCGGAGCAGAAGGTGGAGGAGAAGTTCTGCAGAGACAGGTCCACCTCGGTGGCGGTGGCCAATCCCAGCAGCCGGGGCAGCAGCGCCGCCAGCGACTGGACGAACAGCCTGGCGCTCTGCTGGTCGGCCTCCTGGTTGCGGAGCAGTTTGAGGGACATGGCGGCGTTGCGAAGGGAGCGGTGGCCCGGGCAGTCGCGAGGCGTCTGCTGCTCCTCGTCAGCCAGAGAGACGTTGTCAGAGCCGATGTCCGAGACGTCGGAGCGCCCCGAGTCTTTCTCAGCAGCCATGGAGTACTGGTCACAGGAGTCGAACTCTGTCCGCGACAGGTCCTGCTCCTCCACACTGAAGGAGCAACAGGGAGAGTCATCACTTCTCTATCAGACTGTGACACCTGATACAAAGATCAATACAATCACTTGAAAGCCATAAAAGTTTAAGATTGAAAAAACTCGTTCATTTCATCATTGCAATTAACTGGAAAAAATATAATAATGTAAAATAATAAACTGAGTTTTGAAAATCTAAATTAATCAAATATGCTTCTTTTATTTATAAGCTTTGGCAAATAAATAAATGAACTGTATTCCACTGCTCCATGGTGCGTTCATTTTCAACTGGGAAATCAGAATTTCCAATTTCCAGTTGGAAATTTGAACTTGAACGCCTCCTGAAGTCGGAAAAGTTGGAGCAACGTCACCAACGCCACACCTCAAAATCCAAGATGGCCGCTCTGCACATGAAGAGAAGTGAAAGCTCCAGCGATCGACTGTGACACACTTGGTGTTAATTGTGTCTCATTAATTAAATCAGTCGTACAAACAGTTTGTCATGACTCTCACACGCACACACACACACACACACGCACACACACTCTCACACACTCTCACACACACACACACACACACACACCTGAAGTTGCTCTCGCTGTACCGTGACCCCCCCGCGTGGTGCGACCTGGTCCTGGACTCCACAGACAGGAAGTTGGTGATGTCAGGGTAGACGAGGGCGTGACTCCGCTGGACCACATCTGGAGGAACCACTACTCCTCTCTCTCCTCCTCCTCCTCCTCCTCCTCCTCTTGCTCCTGCTCCTTCTTTCTCCCCTCTTCCCTCCCCCTCCCCTGCTCCTCCCCCCTCCTCCCGTTTGCTCCCCTGCTCCGGCTCCACGCTCCGCTCACGCGTGGCCCCCTCCTGGCCGCCGCAGGATGAGGGCGAGGGGAGGCGAGCGTCCTCCCCGCACTCCTCAGGAGTGGTGTGGCCCGGTCCGAGCCCCCCCGCCTCCAGGTCCAGGGTGGTCTGGCCCGTTTCCGTGGTGATGCTGATGCTAATGTCGGGGCTGCGCTCGGTGGTCCCGCTGGTGGCCATGTTGGAGGAGGAGGAGCCGGGCTCCCACGGCGGCTGCTCGGAGGCCAGGACGTGTCTCTGCCACCTGAAGTCGGCCTCGTTGATCTCCATGGACTCCCGCGTGGACTCCGTCCCGTCCTTCAGGTCCTCCAGTCGTCTGAGGAGGAGCCGAGCCTGAAAACACAGCGTCACCGTTTCACGCTGAACACCTCCTTTCTCTCCGTGTGTGTGTTTCCTGTCGGGGCGTACCTGCTCAGGTTGGATGCCGCGGCCGTGCGACAGTTCATCCAGAGCTCCGAGGAGAGCGCAGGCACAGGAGACGGAGGAGTAACACGCCTCGATGCCTCCCTTCATACACGCCTCCGTCATCCCGTCCATCACTCTGCCGGAGGAAGAGGAAACACACAGACGCATTTTCACTGATTCAGACTTTCAGATGAAACAGACTTTAAAAGATGGAGACGAGTCCCTGATGATCGAGCTCGACAGAATGAACCATGAGTATTTTAGCTTCTTTAAATACATGAACTTTAATGTATGAAATGTTTTAGATATTATATATAAAATATAAAATATACAGGGAGAGAGGAGTTACGAACAGTCTGAGCAGATCCAGGTGAGACTTCCTCTTCGAGAAGGAGCGCTTCCTGGTTTCAGGTTCGGCCACGCACGGACCGGCGAGGTCGTACAGCCGCTGAGGACTGCCCAGAATCTGACACACACACACACACACACACACACACACACACATTTCACAGAATGAATATATAGTGACATCATGTCATGTAATATGTTCAGGAAGACGGTGAGGAGCGACGGCCCGCCCCCTCCCACCTCCTTCATGATGCGGATGGCCTCGGTGCGGTGCTGAGGGGGGGGGTACAGCAGGATCCGGTGGTAGAGCGACTGCAGCACCGGTTTCATCGACTCCACGCAGCTCACCAAACGCACCAGCTCCGCCGCGATGTAACACACCGTCCGCACCACCGGGGCGATCCTGGCGGGGGCGCTGGAGGAGCAGCCCGACCCCCGACCCTGATCGGATATCCCTCCGCCGCACGAGTCCACTTCCTGGTTGAGTCCTGGGAGAAAACAACGAGTCAGATTAAAGACTTTAATCATCTGTGACACAAAACAAACAGACGGCGTGAAGCTGACAGGACGCTCAGAGACGAACTGCTCCAGAGCTCTGGGTAAATACTTCATTATTAATCAACTAATTATTAAACCTCTAATTAGGAGAATGAGCTTGTTCCACCCCCCCCCTCCCCCAGTGGTTTCCCCTGTAAATCCAGTTACCTAGACTGAGTCTGTCTGACAGCCGGTCTCGGTCCGGCGCCCCCATGTAGCCGTGGTGCGAGGCGATGGTTTTGTCGTTGACGGGATTTCCCATGATCGCCACGAGCGATGGACACAGCTGCTTCCTGAGAGGAGGGATATCGTTGGTTTGCAGGAAGTGAAGTCACAGCTAATAGATAATCATTAAACGCTGTCGGAACAGAAGCGGACGCTCTTGTACACGTTTGTGCTTCAGGTATATTTTATACGCATCATATCAAACTGTCAGAACGCAGCAGGTGGAGGTGTCACCTGTAGGATCGTGGCGGATGAAAATGTCTGTCAGATACGTCAATGAAAACAGGATTGTGAATATTTTCGAACAGTAAAATAATACAAAGAGGAAACATGAGTTCATGCAGTTTGAAAATCAAATCAATGATCAATAGTTGAACTTTGAGCTCCTAAAATATGTCACATAAATCCTTCTACAAACCGTTTCAGTCATTTCATCTGTATTTGTGCCAAAATCTTAATTCCATGATTTAATAAAGATGAAAATCTCAGAGATTATTCATATTATCTTGTCTCTTATTTTGGCAGCAACTTGTGCAGGATTTTAGTCTTACCACACAAGGTCGGTGAAACCTCTGGACAGGTGCATTGTGGGAGGACAGCTGCTGAGCATGGACAGGAGGCACTCCAGGTAGAGCAGCTGCAGCAGCTGGTTGTCACTGGACAAATTCATTGATAAAAGATGTGAGAAATCAGATTTAATCACAGTCTGATGTCACGAAGAAGCAGTTGCGTTTCCCGCCCTTTTTTAGCTCCACCTGCTGACTCTCGTCTTCATCCAATCACAACCTGACACGCCGGCCTTGAGCCAATCACCTGTAAGCTGTCTCTCTCTGTCTCTGCTGTGGACCAGCGTCCTTTAGTTCCCTCTAAACCTATGGATCGTTTCCATGGTGATCCACTTCCTGTCGGGGTCTAAGCGCCAAAGCCTGATCCTTCTTTTCACGATAAACTTCTCCTCCTCTGTTCCTCGTCTCCTCTGACTGAACTGTTATTATCACATATAAACATCATGCTGCAGTGAAGCAGGTGTCAGTGTTACCTGTCCACTGACTCCAGCTTCTCACAGAAGACTGTCAGAACCGTCACCACGTCTTCACACAGAGCCTGGCTGGTTGGAGAGATATCTGCAAACACAGAGACACACACACACACACACACACACACACACACAGTTAGGTCCGAGCTGTTCAGTCCTGAGGGAGTCCTGTAGGTGGCACCAGAGGGTTCAGTCCGGCGCTGGCTTCCTGTCAGCTGTAGACGTTCAGACTTCCTGGCAGGGAACCAGTGAAGTGCGAGTCCACGAGGAGCTGCAGAGAGTCCGGTCCACGTCTGGACTTCAGACTGTTGCTCTGCTCTAACGTCTACTTCTATAATGTTGATTCAGTCACATGCACTGTTCCTGTTTTAGCATTGAGCTAGCATTACAGCAGTGTGATGATGATGATGATGATGATGATGATGATGATGATGATGATGATGACGTACCTCTTCTCTGCAGCGGCAGCGCAGTCACCTCCTCTCCATCTGCACCCTGGGGAGGAACACACAGCAGGAGGTGCGTTCACTGTCACTGAGTCTTTTGTCTCAACACAGAAAATAACAAAGAGGCAGAAGTGGTTCACAGCTGAGGATCTGCTGTTGTAGGATTTAAACTGGTGCACGTACAGCACACTGTGTGTTTGTGTGTGTGTTGTGCATCGTTAACATAAATGTGCCGATAAGAGAGAGTGACTCATTTTTACCTCAGTGGCCGCAGAGAATCAGAATCAAGTTACTGGTTTAGTTCAGCAGCTCAAAAGCAAAACATATTGAAGTCATGATGATTTTTAACAGAGAAAAGTTAATTACATTAATGAGCTGGAAAAGAAAATATTTTACATTCTTGTTTAATAAAAAACATCTTTCTAGACGAACTGCTCAGAATGGTTCTTTACTTCTCTGTTTGTTGTGAATGCCCCGAACTCCCAGGTTCCCTGAACTGCTCACCCCACGTTCTACACTAGGTCTTCCCTCACCTAACACCTGTGCACACAGGTGTGTCATGTTTACGTGTGTATCTTAGTGTGTGTGTGTGTGTGCGTGTCATTGTGTGTGTGTGTGTGTGTGTGTCTGTGTGTGTGTGTGTATGTGTGTGTGTGTGTATGTGTGTGTGTGTGTATGTGTGTGTGTGTGTGTGTGTGTGTGTGTGTGTGTGTGTGTGTGTGTGTGTGTGTGTGTGTGTGTGACCTCTTGTCGGTGTCGCAGCTGCAGTGTCAGGTCTCCCAGTATCTGGCTCAGTGTCGCTCTGACCGCTGTGTTGATGCTGCGCAGGTGACAGCTGGACACATAGGTCTCGATACACACCTGGAACACACACACACACACACACACACACACACACACACACACACACACACACACACACATCTGTCAGTGTGTGGTCTTTCTGACATCTGAGTCACAAAAACAGAAAGTCCATGACGCACAGTCCTGAGGCCGCCGCTGAACTATCAGGGAGATTTATGGGAGGTTTCCATGGTGTCACACGTTACCATGGTGACCAGACTATGTAGAGGGATGGGGCAGGAGGAGGTATTGTCGGGTATCTTCCAGACGGATTAGAAGATAACACACACACACACACACACACACACACACACACACACACACACACACACACAGCCGGGGTGTAAACTGTCGGCGCTCTGGAGGAAGCTCTGCCTGAAAAGAGGTCAAGCTTTACTAAAGGTCCAAACTGACCCGGACTCTGGATCTTTCACACTGGTGATTTTGACTTGAGGTGGTTTTCAAGTTTCAGCTTCTAAACAAAGAGACGCTTCACAAACTGAGCAGACAAGACCTGGACCAAGACGGTGACTTCTAGTTCTGGCGGCTCAGATCTGGGATTTCTGGCAAATGAGTTTGGAAAAGTTTTCTTTATCCAACAAATGAGGAAGTAAGAATATGTCAGACCTCATTCTGAAATGTGAGGACACGGTTACAGGAGAAATTAAACAGCAGAGCGTCTCCGTCTCTCCGGTGTCTGTAGCTGTAAAGTGATTTCCTGTAAGTGAGATGACGATGTTGAAGGTAAAGTCTGAGGCTGGAACTGAATAAATCCCTCAGCGCCTGTTTGAATGGGATGTTACTGATAATGGAGTGGTGCTGCCAACCTCACACCCTGAGTTATGACCCAACACACACACACACACACACACACACACACACACACACACACACACACACACACACACACACACACACACATCTGTCAGTGTGTGGTCTTTCTGACATCTGAGTCACAAAAACAGAAAGTCCATGACGCACAGTCCTGAGGCCGCCGCTGAACTATCAGGGAGATTTATGGGAGGTTTCCATGGTGTCACACGTTACCATGGTGACCAGACTATGTAGAGGGATGGGGCAGGAGGAGGTATTGTCGGGTATCTTCCAGACGGATTAGAAGATAACACACACAGACACACACACACACACACACACACACACACACACACACACACAGCCGGGGTGTAAACTGTCGGCGCTCTGGAGGAAGCTCTGCCTGAAAAGAGGTCAAGCTTTACTAAAGGTCCAAACTGACCCGGACTCTGGATCTTTCACACTGGTGATTTTGACTTGAGGTGGTTTTCAAGTTTCAGCTTCTAAACAAAGAGACGCTTCACAAACTGAGCAGACAAGACCTGGACCAAGACGGTGACTTCTAGTTCTGGCGGCTCAGATCTGGGATTTCTGGCAAATGAGTTTGGAAAAGTTTTCTTTATCCAACAAATGAGGAAGTAAGAATATGTCAGACCTCATTCTGAAATGTGAGGACACGGTTACAGGAGAAATTAAACAGCAGAGCGTCTCCGTCTCTCCGGTGTCTGTAGTTGTAAAGTGATTTCCTGTAAGTGAGATGACGATGTTGAAGGTAAAGTCTGAGGCTGGAACTGAATAAATCCCTCAGCGCCTGTTTGAATGGGATGTTACTGATAATGGAGTGGTGCTGCCAACCTCACACCCTGAGTTATGACCCAACACACACACACACACACACACACACACACACACACACACACCAGATGGCCCTTGCGGCACAGAGCACATTCACACAACATGTTGACCAGGTTTTTACGAGCTGTTAATGGACATCAAACATCACCTGAGTGCAGGAGCTGCTGCTGCTGAGGACCAGATTTTACAGCGAATAACAAGCGAGTTTTGGCATTTAGAGGCGTGGCAGGTTTGTATTTAAAGCTCCTCCAGTGTAAAGGTGTGTGTCCATGTGTAGTGTGATTATAGATCAGCTCTAGCTTCTATATTAATACTGTGAAAGTATCAAAGCCTCAGTCCACAGAGAAACACACACAGCCTGTATTCAGAAACTGAGCCTTAAAACCAGCCGTCAGGACTTCTGGAACTTTGTGATGTCACAACAAAGCAGTCACAACTGAAACTGATCTTAGTGTTTAAAGCTCCATGTTTCTTCTTCTTCTGTGTTTTATTTGAAGTGTTGATCCATCAGAAGATATAAAAACCATCTCAGTGTAGTTTTACATCTCCTCTCTCAGGCTTCTCTCTGCAGCTCTAGTAACAACAGGTCAGTGAGCCAATCAGAGGAGAGGAGGCTCTGAGCCTCTCTGCTGATTGGCTGACTGTTTACTGAGTGATCCAATAAAACTATAGCAGATTTCAGGTAAAAACACTCAGAGAAACCAAATCCTGCAAGGTTTGGATGGTGGGTCCAGGTGGGCGGGGCTTGGTGACTGCTTTGTTGTGACATCACAAAGTTCCAGAAGTCCTGACGGCTGGTTTTAAGGCTCAGTTTCTGAATACAGGCTGTGTGCATTTCTCTGTGGACTGAGGCTTTGATACTTTCACATCTGTATAAATCAACAGAAACATCAGTGATTAAACATCTCAGATGCATTTCCAAATACAACTGTCTCTGAGTCTGATGTGTGTCACACAGACTCGGGCCGTCCTACCTCAGCGATCCGCAGGATGGAGTCTCCATTAATGTCAAAGTTTGGTGAGTAGGTGATACACAGCAGGACCTGCACACGGGACACAGGAACACAAGGTGTCTATTATTCCCTGTAGTGAGATGGACATAGATAGAAGAGACACAAAACAGGAAGAGCTGCGATGCAGGAAGTGTTTTCTTCATGCAGAGCAGTTCAGCTCAAAGCGCATTTACATTCCTTTCCTCGTGTTAGTGAGTTTGCACTGAAAAACATTTTAACACATCGGTTCAGTCTCCAGTGGCCGACGCTGCAGAGATCTGGAGGAAATCAGCTCTTCTCACCTTCATGACTTCCACCTGCAGGTCTTCATGCAGAGACGGGGTGATTCTGATGGCCTCCAACATCTGGCTCAGCAGCTGCTTCTCCAGGACCTCCACCTCCACGCCAACACCGCCCACGAACCTGTCCTCACACAGGAGCTTCTGACCGGGGGAAAGACGGCATCAGGTCAAAACATCGGGCGATCAAACATGAGAAACACTATTCACTTGCCTCTCGCTCGCCCCTCAGAGTTTCTGTGTTCCACTGATTCTTTGCAGAACGAGACGTTTTGAAAGTAAAGAAGAATAAAAGAAAGAACAAGGTTCAATGTTCTTGCTGTATCTTCTGGTACCTGCATCCCGGTGAGCGCCGTCTGGCCCAGTTTGGTGTTTTTGGACTCCAGAGCCATCTGTAGAGGTAACAGGCAGCGCTCTCTGGAAACACACAAACAACTGCGTTACCATTAATATTTTCACTGCAACCCACAGCAGCATTTTTATAAATGTTATATTCCATTTAAAGTTATTTTTTGGACATGTTTGCCTTTATTCTGATAGGACAGTGAGAGAGAGAGAAGGGAAGACGCTGCAGGTGACCTCTACCAGGTGAGCCACCGAGGCGCCACCAGTGTTTTTATCATATTAACAGGTAGGGAGAGATAATCTGATAATCTTCACAGACAAAGAGCCACGCTCCTTTATTTGCTCTCAAACACTGTTGATCCTGTCGGTCAGGAAACGACCCACCAACCACTGAGCAGGTGCATCACAAGCTCAGACCACATTTGAAATATAACATTAAAAGCACCAACGATGAGGCCGACCTCTTTTCATCCAGATACAGTAGGTGCTTCAGTTTAAAACGCAAACTCGACCTCGGCTCACCTCTGCAGAGCGAGCTGCAGGAAGTGTTTACCTGCCGTTTGAAGAGAGCTGCTGTCGTCCCACCGCTTCAATATTTAATAGGAAGTGAGATTTTGGAAGAGTGAAGGGAAAACCAATCAGGTCTCAGTCTCCACCTTCATCACCAACCATAAACTCCTGCTCCGAGATCCCGTAAAGACTTCAAGCTCACAACCTCATTTACACAACGAGCTGCACGAGCTTCACATTTCATCCACCACAGAGTCAAACAGAGCGTCTCTCATTGAGGTCTGACTCTGTCTCTCTGTATCTTTGTCTCTCTGTATCTTTGACGCTCTGTCTTTTTCTCTGACTCTGTATCACTGTATCTTTGTATCTCTGTCTCTCCGTCTCTCTGTATCTCCGTCTCCTTCCCAGCTCTTGTCTCTCTTTGATCATCACTGCCTGGATCACAATGATCAGCTGATGTGAGAAGTTTCCCTCGTCACTGCCTCCAGTACAAAACACACTTTACTTGCACGAGCGAGAGAGAAAGCGACTATAAACCTAAAAACTAATCTCTAGTAATAACTAAAGAATTTCTCTGCTCTCTAGTAAAGTTCATTTATGAAGCCCAAAAGCCCCAAAAGCCCCAAAAGCCCAAATTCCAAGTTGTCAAGATTCAGGATTCAATATTTCATTCCTGAACTCACACAGAAAATCTACCTGACCACCTGATTCCCGCAGAAGTTTGGACTGTCAGTTTATAACTTGTATTAAAAGTAAAGCTGAACCATTAATCAAAATTATTATCCAAATTGCAGGAGCTGCAATTTTTGTTGATAAAGGCAAAACGTGAAGCGTTGCGATGCCCCAGAGTCGCCCGGCCTGTAGATCATATTCTCCAGACGTGAGGGAACATTATCGCTTGGTACAAGATGCAGCAAAAATCACATCATCATAGTTTTGGGCTTTTTTCTTTTTTCAAAGCTCTTTGTACCAATTTCTTCTACACTACAAGGAAAAAGCTGAAATTCACTGTTCAAAGGTCGGGAGTTGTCGTTTAAAATGGAGCCAGCTGCTGTAGCTGTAGTGTACAGGGACGCTACGTTAAACTGTGACTTGATTCAAATCGATTCAATGAAAGCCCGGCAGAATAAAATCATCACGGTCTCGTCAATGTGGAAATGGGACAGTTTTCTCAGACACAACAAGCAACAACTTGTGTTTGTAGGATTGTACACAGTGACTGTTTGACCTTTAATGGATGTGACTTCATGTGTGTTGGCTCGTCTTCTGAAATCAATGATCAGATCTTTAGTCTTAGATATGTTCAGATGAAGGTAGGACCCTTCACAGGGAACAAAATGAAGAGCTAAAGAAGAGAAATCCCTGCAGAGGGGACGGAAGCAGCAACAGAAAAACACATTACACAACCAATAACTTAAAAATATAAAACTCAGAAAGCTACAAGGGATTTCCACAATACATTTAACTGTAGCTGAAACCTTCTTCACCCTTTCCTGCCCTTGTTTTCTGCTGCTCTCTCTCGCCCTCCTATTATTTGTAGTTGGCTGAGTCACTGATAACAGGCGACTGAGCTTCGTCTCCGAGCTGTCACAACCAAACTGTTTCAAACGGCCGCACGGCAACTCCAACAGTATCACTGAGCTGAGACGTTATTCATGAGCTCGACAGACAACGACAAAGAGACGACACACACATCCAGCCTCAAATAAATATAAGAAACCTTGAAAATTAATAGAAAATTAATCAAACTTATTCATCAGCTGCTCAGAAATGTTCATAAAACCACCAAAACTGTTGTTTTTCAAATGATTTCTAAGGCAGAATTAATAAAAAAAAACATTCATTTTCAAGGTAAATCTGCATTTTCACAATCAACACTGTCATCATTCTGTCAATCAAGGACGTCCCGTCCCGGCCGTCCTCCACAGAGAACCATCACTTCATCCTGTTTTGTTCTGTCAGTCAGTTGTACGAGTGTTCGAGTGGCTGAGAGCTCGTTTCGTAGTAAGTGGTCTGAAATCCTTTTTGGAGAGACGGAGGAGCGACAACCATCGCGCAACATCACAAAGACATTATCATCAATATTTCATCTAATAATCTCCAATAAAACAAAAGAGGTTATTGGGTGAATTATTTATGGAGCGTTGAGCTGCGACAGCCTCCAGAATATTTATGGCTCCTTCATCACAGTCCGGCAGCAGGAGAAACTAAAGGAAGCTTCAGCTCTGAGGTCACATGATAAAACATGTTCCTGTGTTCCTACAGTGACAGTCTGGGATGTTGAGTGGGAGTGGACTTTAACTAAGTACAGATCCTGGCAGCCATATTGGAAATCAACAGCTCTCTTACACGAGTTGTTGACACTGCACATGAGAAGCTTTGTGTTGCTGTTGTGTTCGTTTGTTTAGGTTTAATGACTGTAATGAGTGTAAAGGTGAAACTGGCACAAACTGTAGTTTAAAGGTTATATATATATTATACATATATGTGAGATTTTAAAGAATAAAACAGCAGTTAACAAATGTTTTCCCTGTAAAGATACAGTGCAGTGATGGCGTCCAGAGCAGAGAACGAAGCCCCGCCCCCTCTGTGTGTGATGTAATCTGAGCTTCTTTGTTTTGGTATCTGGCCAAAATATATCTGGCCATGTGCTTGTAAACTGCTGGCTCCGCCCACATTTACAGGGACCGCCCACCGGTGAGACAGTACAGCGTTCAGGTGAAAGCAACCGGCCACAATCTTTCTTTCTTTCTTTCTTTCTTTCTTTCTTTCTAAGTTAGTGAGTTTGTTCATACAGATAATAAAAAGCACTTGCCTCTCAGGGCTTCTGAGTCCATGAGGACTACTGGCTCCATAAAGTTTTTACCTGCTCCATCAGTGTCTCTCTGTCATTGGTCCCAGTGGACTGAATTTCTTTCCCTGGAACAAGATCAACAGCCCATTTCTTTTCTTTTCTATTAGTATTTCTATTTCATGAGGTGTGAATGTTGCTCTGGAGCCTCGTTCACTGTAAACTAGTGACAGAGTGAAAATCTGCTTCTTTTTAAATCCTGCAGACGGAGGGCGACTCGACACAGAGCAGCTACTGGTCCGGACTCTGACCCTGCTCTCTGTCCCCATGTTTCCTGTCTCTCCTCTCAGACCCAAAAACCCAAAAACTTAAAAAAAAAAAAAACCTAAAACTGAAAATAATAATTTAAATATTATGGGCTGTTGTTGTCAGGTGAATCCCCACAGCTGTGATCAGTCTCAACAGCTTTTTAAGCTTCACAAAGTCAGTGTTTGTTACAGGATCGTTGTATTAGTCATAGACAGAAGACGTTTCTGTCTCCAGCTCCTGTCGTCTACATTCATATATATTATATATATATATATATATATATATATATATATATATGTATTATTATATATTATATGTTTTACTGTCGTCGTTGTTTAAGCTTTAAAGGGCCTGTGCAGCCTGAGTTCACTGATTAAGTTCAACATTTGCATTATCACATCATCAACCCAGGAATCATTTAAATTCATTCAAATCACACACACACACACACACACACACACACACACACACACACACACACACACACACACACACACACACACACACACACACACACACACACACACACACACAGGGTTCAGAGAGCTTATCAGTTCCCTGGTTGAGTAAATGCAAAGACAGAGTGTGAACAGCAGCTGTACGAACAAACTGACTCATTAACAGCTTTTCAACTGCTCTGACTGAAACTCTGCAGCCACCGATCAGCTGCTGGTTTTATGATTATTGTGTTCAGTAATTATACAATAATCACACTCCATCAGCTCAACATTAGTGTTTCAGGTTGTGTTCAGTCGGTTTCTGCTACAGAGATTAAAACAAGTTTAACTTCCTGCCTTTGAAACTCTGAGTTGAAATGAAAATAAATCCGTCTTTTAACTCACCGAAGCTGAGAAAGAGAAATCTTGGCTGATCCATTCTGGGACTCGAGGGTTTCTGTCATTTAAAAGAAGAAAAAGAGACACTGTGATTTATAAGAGACATACAGATGTGTGTGATTCCATCCACGTAAACCATAAGAAAACATTCATTCCTTTTGTTGAGCTCCCAACACAACACGGTTAGCACAGAGCATTAGCTGCATTTCAAATGTACAAATATATCTTCTAATGGATCAACACTTCAATTAAAACACAGAAGAAGAGGAGAACATCAGTGAGCCACACAGTTGCACTGGGTGACCATGAACACACCGTCCTGCTGTTGGAGAAACTAATTAACAGAAACTACAGTGAGCAGCTGTTTCATAGAAACTAGAGTCTGTTTTAAAAATCAAAGTATGAATTAACAACTTGTTTTTTTAAAGATTTACGTCTGAAAACTGCAGCTGAATCTTTTAACTTTGCTAAATATCAAACATAAAGTCAGACTGTGAACAGTGATAAACCTCCGGAGCTCGTCTCATATTTACAACTGAAACGGGACGAACTGCAGCATTTCTCTTAACAGGAAGTTGAAATATGAGAGCTGCTGATTCCTGCTGCTCTGCTCAGCCTGTCACCATGCACTATATATTTCCATGTGTGTGTGTGTGTGTGTGTGTGTGTGTGTGTGTGTGAGAGAGGTGGGCATCTTTCACATTAAGAGACGACTATGAGTTGAATATTTTTAGCACATGCTAACGCTAAATAGCATGTTCCTAAACGCTGCCTTTTGTGTCCAAGTGTGTCATGAAATGACTATAACAATAAATGAATGTGTAACTATTATCACATTACTCTGTATTCTCTCCTCAATACTGCACCGTGTTAAAGTCAGTTAAATATTATTTCAAACAATTAAAATGACTTTTCTGCTGAAGAGGGTTTTGGCACGTCGCTCGCTCTGAGAAAAATGCTGCCGCGTGCATGAGTTCAAGTTCTGCAGTCCAGTCTGGTGATTGGCCAATTAGGGTTTAAACATGCCCTTGAATTGTGTGTGTGTGTGTGTGTGTGTGTGTGTGTGTGTGTGTGTAACGACATGATTCTCCCTCCATCAGCACAATCTGAAGCCGCTCTCTCCTCGCAGAGCTAAAGGTCAGACTGACCATCATCAGCATTAATATCAGCACTGACGTCAGTGGAAACTGCTTTTTCCCACGTCTTTAAATCATCTTTTCTACGGAGGCTCAGCTCGTCACGAACGACAGGAGGTTTCAGAGGAAGCACTGAACTGTGGAGCGCCTGAAAAGCTCCTCTTGGTTTCAGGACGAAGCGCCGTGAGTCAGCACACGTCAGTGTTGATGACTGTGTGAACTGAGCCTGTGATCACAAAGACAAACAGCCTCTCGTCCTCTTTCGTCCGTCTCACCTTCTTTAAAACATTCACACACACTAAAGCTCAAACTGCTCCGACACTAGACTGAGCTGTTGTGTGACGTCATCACACCACGACACATAAAGCTCTAGATTTACAAATCCTCATTAGACTTCAGAAAGATGGCGCTGCATGACTTAGTGCTCCTGCTGCTCTGTGATGTGTCTGCGCCTCACTGTGCTACCTGTCCTCAGGTAACTGACGTCATGGTGACGGAGAGGGAAATCTTCCTGAACCTGGTTTAATCTCGTCACGCTGCTGTTAAATATATGATTAAACACAAACTTTCTCCTACAGTAAAAACCTAAAATCAACATTTTCCCATGAAATTACAGTTTCTTAAAATGAAAAGAAAAGAAAAGAAAAGAAAGAAAAGAAAGGAAAGATCATCCTTTATTATTCCCACAGGAGGGAAATTCACTTGCTGCAGCAGCAAAGGAAAACGAGGTAGAAGAAATAAAACAGTATAACAATAGAATAAAGAAGGTAGAAGAAGGTTTGTACATTATAAATACAAATATTACACATTGTACTACACTGAATACTACAAGTTAGTGAAATTATATTCTGAGCAGGTGCAAGTGTTAAAAAAGGATGCATTTAGGTGCTCAGCAGAAAATAAGACTTTCCTTACAGGAAGTCATGTCGCTTTCAGAAAGTGGCGAAATTCTTAAAAACTGATTAAAAGGAAATAAAATAAAGAAAAACAACTGAAATGAAAACGACTTGGTTTCAGTCTCTGTACATTAATAAAGCAGCTGCAGCTGATTCCTGATTTGGATGATGGTGCTTCCCGCCACCATATGGACACAGACCCCCCCCCCCCCCCCCCCCTTTAATTATTGATCACCTAAAATCAATTCTTAGAGAAACACTGATTTTCCTCCAGATCTCGCGGTGTCTGTTAATATCTCTGGGCCTGTGGGATTATAGTGTAGCTGCTCTGGTTCCCAGAAGCTAGCAGGTGAATACAGCCCCCCCCCCCCGCTGTGCACTCACCGCAGGCGTAGACGCAGGCGTCTCGGATGCCTTTGTGCTTGTGGCCGGACGCGTCTTTCTGCAGCTTTCTCAGGATTTCCTCCATCCCGGCTCCGGGGAGTGAAGCGCGGAATGATCTCAGGCGCAGGGCGGGTTAGTGCGGGTCTGTGTGTTGTGGTTTAAGGGTGCGGGGACAGTGACAGCATCTCTTAACCCCCCCTGATGAAGGCGATGATTCATTCCCAACGAGCAGCCGATGATGTCAGGCCAGCAGCCGTCAGTCCCTCTGAAGCCGGAGGGAGGAAGCGTCCGCGGTCTCAGCTTCAATCCGCCGCCGTGGCCTCCAGGCGGGTCAGCGAAGATCACCTGACACCCGACAGGTGATCAACATGAACTGTCACCGCTCCGGCGGCGGGTGGATTCACTCAACAAACGCCCTTCTCTTCTTCTGCCGCCTGTCGTTTATTCCTCTGCACTACCGTGTTTTCAAAATCCGGTCCAGCTGATACTCCAGCTCCTCACGGAGTCCAGATCCGGTTCCTTCCGTCCCGCACACGAAGGCAACACGCAGCAGCGCCACACGAAGGGAGCCGCCCGCTGAAAGGAGGATTTCACTCCAACCTGGCAACACAGTATTTACACCGTGTCCCTGCGGGGGAGCTTCAAACTGCGGCAGGGATGATGGAGTCACTGGAACGGGATTTCCTCTCAGCGGGGCGACAGGTGGAGGAAGCTCACACGGAGCTGCCTTCACAATAAAAGCCTTTTCACACCAAGATCATTTTATAAAATAAAATTCTTAATAAAAAACTTTATTTTCACATCTTTTAAAATTCTGTCATTTATTTATTTTGTATGTTTTAATGCTGTCATGTTTTTGTTTTCCTCATGTTCCTTATAATTTATTATTTATATTTGCATTTACTGTCAATAGCTAAAATTGTTTATAGCACTGAAAGAAAGTATTAGTAGTACAAATACTATGTTTTTATTTACCTATAAAAATATGAAGGCAAGGGGATCCTGCAGGACACGTGGGCGTCCGGCTACAGCTGCATGAGGGAGGGGTGATGACATCATCACAGAGGCAGAATCAGTATTAAGGTTTATTGTCAGGAAGGTTTTTACTTACAAGATATTTGGCTTGGTGTTTGGTGCAGTATCCAAAAAACATATTAACAGGAAATAACAATAAAAAGGTCAAATACTGCAACAGTCAAAAAGATAAATATAAATAGATGCACATATTCAAAAAATAAAAGTATGAAAAAAACTATGTACAAAAGTGTCACAAAACTCCTGCTGAGCAGGACGTGCAGAAGATCACAGTACAGACAATATCTGTCATGTACAGGATCACACCTCCAGGTGCTGATGTCATGTGCAGGATCATACCTCCAGGTGCTGATGTCATGTGCAGGGATCATACCTCCAGGTGTTGATGTCATGTGCAGGGATCATACCTCCAGGTGCTGATGTCATGTGCAGGATCACACCTCCAGGTGTTGATGTCATGTGCAGGATCATACCTCCAGGTGCTGATGTCATGTGCAGGGATCATACCTCCAGGTGCTGATGTCATGTGCAGGGATCATACCTCCAGGTGTTGATGTCATGTGCAGGGATCATACCTCCAGGTGCTGATGTCATGTGGTTGATGATTGATGAGGCCAGATGCAGAAGAAGAGGCAGGTGCTGGTCCATCATAGGTGAAGATCAGACTGGACTTCTGGTCCTGATACAGACAGACATGTGAGAGGACAATTCCTTTAGATCATAAAGGTTCTTTATATTCAAACATCTTAGGTCTGATGTGTGAGTTTAATAGATTGTGAGGATAGATATGAATATGATAAAATAAATACAGTATCAGACAGTTTGATCCTGAACCTGCTGGTTCTGGATCAAACTGTCTCTTTGTCTCTATCTGGACAACAGCTGCAGGAACAGGCTGGATTCTATGACATCACTAAAACATCTGTCGACATCATCAATCATACATTAATGAAGTGTTTGTCATTTGCACTGATGATAGTTTCAGCTACAGGCCAACATTATATTTCACTCATCACAACAGAGAAGTCTCTTCTCTTTACCCGGAGCTGTCGGTGGAAAAACACACCAGCATTCACCGTGTTTTGCTTCTTTGCTGTTGAACCTGGTTTCTTGTCCGAGCGGTTCTTCAGGATGGAAATAAAGATCGTTCT
Organism: Seriola aureovittata; assembly: GCF_021018895.1. Lineage (NCBI taxonomy): Eukaryota > Metazoa > Chordata > Actinopteri > Carangiformes > Carangidae > Seriola > Seriola aureovittata. The sequence goes on along the minus strand of NC_079377.1, from coordinate 25,804,511 downwards.
CTAGGAGCTTCAGACATCTCTGCATTTCTATGATGTCAGTCAGGAATTGTTGTTTTTTAGTCGGGAGCTGTAGCGTAACTTCAAGCTCTGGAGGAAGCTCTTCTTCTTCGTGGGACTGAGGCAGACTGACGCTACACCGACTCACAGCATCTAGTGTCACAAAGTGGTATTACAACACGGCCCTGGTTGCGGCTAGTTGGTTAGCATGCTCATTTCAGTAGATAACTCTGAAATACAACAGATGGAGGTCTGGATCATGACATCATCACTGTGGCTCCTTCACACACTGATATATTGTTAATTCATTATTGAACATTTTAAAGTGAAATTCTGGCCACATCTTTAACATCACACCTTTAAAGCATTGACCCAACATGAGCTGCTAATAGCACAAGTCACATATGTCAATCACAAAGTAAAGATCACACCTGACACCTGTGATGATATCTGTGCTTCATTCTTTAATGAATCACAACTTTATCCTAAAATGTTTTTTTGATATTATTGGTTAATATTTTCTAATTACTTGCAAGACAACAATGTAAATCAAAATGTCATAACAAAAAGATTTCCAATACCACGGCAACAAAAACACAACCTTCATAAACAGCTGTGATGTGTTCGGTTGCTAATGTCCCGAGATGCTTTATATTTCTGCTGATTTGTGTTTGAAATATGAAGCTTTAATGTCTGAAAGACACGTTTCTCTAATGGTTCACTAAAGGATTCAGACTTAGCGATCGCTTATATGGCCAAAAGTATGTGGACACGTACTTTACATCCTGGTCTGCTGCCGCATGTCATTCTATAACAATGAAGATCACTGGTTGGTTGACCTGCTATAACCTGTGATCTGTGCTCATCAGGTGATATTGTTTTGTTTTATTTGAAGTTTATTGTGTCAGTTAACGTCAATGAAACATTATACATTTCTTGTTATTTAATAAACAATGATATTGTTTTATTTTAATGAGTCGCAGGCTAAAAAGGCTGGAGACCAAACACATTCATGGCAAATGAAAGAATACAGAATCACCAAGTCACAATAAAAGCCTTTAATGACCTGTAAATGTAAACTTAATCTATTATTATCTTATATAATCCACAGAACAGGATCCAGTCACTACTTCACCCTCGACCTCCCTCAGGTTCACACCAACACTGACACAACTGCTTCCAGGTGCTTTGCACCGTTTGAATGGGTTTGTGATCGGAGATTTTAAATCTTTATTATTTGATGTATTTTATAGTGAATGTTTTTGTTAATTCTTTGTTTCTTTGTTGTTGATCGTCTCGTGTGTCTGTTTCTTGTTCTCACACCGTAAAAAAAAATCCTAATTTTATGGAAAATAACTGTTTTCTAACAGTAATTTTCTGTTTTTTAAAAGTGTGAACCAAAGTCTGTAAAATGACAGAAATGATGTGAATTAACAGCCAAACTTCTCCTTTAAGCATCATACCAATAATAATCAATTACATTTATTTCCCATTTCTGTAAAGACAAGTTACTGTTTTATTTATACAGTATTTTTTCTTCTTTCTTAAATTACAATTCATTATAGGAACCTTAACAGGCAGATAGACCAATGGAGAAATGCCAGTTTTAGTTCTTCAGATCATCCCGGGGCTCTGAAGAACTATTTGTGAATAATTGGTTGATATTGTAAATTTACATCTGAATATATTAAATAAAAGTGTTATAAAGTCAATAGTGGTGCGTATGTTATTTGTAATTAAGTTTCCAACCCCACTTTAGTTGAAAGACTAAATACAGAGACTTAACAGTTTAATTTGCATTTCTTCAGTTTATTATATTTTATGAGAAATGTAAGAAAATTAATCTGAATCTGAATCATTAAATATTGTATTTAGATTGAGCTTCTACAGGTTTTAACATTACTTTACACTTAAAGATTCAATATTAACACAAATACTGTTGAAGTTTGAGATGATTTTAATGTTTTACACAGTATTTCTTACTTTGTCTTCAAAACAAAAGGTTTACTTCACAATATTAAACATGTGTTAATATTTCATTGATTGACACTTAATTTTATTATTAGGAAAAAGTTTCTCTGCAGAAACTTTAGTGGCGTCACTTTATTGAAGGAGTTTGATCAGAATCATTTAGGAAAAATCTGTAAATTAACAGTTTTTCTCTGTAGAAATATTAATGAAACTTTCTGTAAAGATATTGTTTTTACACTTTATTTGAATTAGGACATTTTACTTTAATTTTACGGTTTTTGTTTCATTTGACCATTTTTTTCAGGATTTCTTTTTTACAGTGCAGGTCTCTCATTTTAATCTCAACGAAACTTCCTGATTGAATCCAGATTAAATTAAAATTTAAAAAATGAACTGTACAGTTTCTCTCCAGTTTGAAAACTGAAATTATAACAATGACAATTATAAAAACATATAATCTCTTATGGGAATTCCATCAGTCCAACCTGCAGCAGAGGCGCGCGGCCACTTGGGGGCGCTGCTGTCCAAGGCCAGTGGCTTTAGCATCACAGGCATTTTCATAGAATAATTGAGTTCAGATTAGAAAATGATGAAAAGTCTCCGGGAGCAGTTTGAGTTCCCGCTCTCACCTCCACGTCCATAAATCCCATCAGTCTGAGGAGCGAGATGAAGGCGGCCGCACGTCGAGTCTTAACGTCTCCGCCTGAACTGTAAATAACAACAGTGATTGAAGGAACTTCTTCTCTCCTGGGTCACAGAGGCAGCAACAGATCTTTAAATCAAAGCTCGTGAAGGAAAAGAAAAGTCACTTCTCCATCTCTCAAAACAAACAACAACAACAACAACAACAACAACAACAACAACAGTTATCATCCAGAAATATGAAAGAAGCTTCCACTGATTGTCTGGATGGATTATTTGGATAATAGCGGCCATTTTTTCCCGCTCCTTCATCTTCATTTATTGTCCATTCACATTCTATGTAATCTCACCCTTTGTCTCGCTCTCTCTCTCCTGTGCATGTGCGTGTGTGTGTGCGCGCGCGCGTGCACACGTGTAGAGAAAGAGAGAAACGCTCAAGAACACAGAAGATGCCAAAACGCATTTGAAATCGACAGAACATTTCTTCATGCTGCGTAATTACGCACGGTCATCCATGGACACGCGCTCTGTCCTTGCCAAGATATTTGCAGCAGTAAGAACTCCAGGAGATTTTTGTTTGTGTTGCACGTTCAGACACACGGTACCCGGCAGCCTATAGGCTACCCAACACGTCTTTTGACGTCACACATCAACTTTTTTCGTGATATATGTGCGCGCACTGCGGTTTTTAAGTTTCAGCTTTCGTGCACATCAGGGCTGAAGCGCGTGATGGAATCCAGAGTGTCCACAGACAACAGGAAATCAAATGGTATTTTATAGGTCAGGTATTTGGGGAATATGCCTGCGGCGCGCCACGTGCGTAATGACGAGTGTGGCTCTAAATAGAAGAATTAAGGCGTCGAGGCTTTATGGAGGGAAAAACGGCATGTCAGAGTAGCTCACCCTGAGGGGGGGCTGCTGAAAGGAATTACTCATTTCTCACATCAGCACCGGCACATCTGTGCGCGTGTATGTCACCCCCGGACCGCTCTCCATGTCCATGGATGAAAAGGAACCGGGGGCAGCACAATGGTTGTTGCGGGAGCGAGTAACGGAACCTTCGGTGGCGGGAACATGAGGTCGTCGATCATGATAGAGGACAGAGTCGGCGGTGGAGATCCCGGGGGCTCCACCACCATGATGGTCTCGGAGGCTCTCGCGCCCCGGCTGCTGAAGATTGCGCAGGGCGCCGCAGAGGCGGCAGCGGCAGCGGCGGCAGCGGCAGCGGCAGCGACTTCTCCGTCCACCTCCAGTCAACCGCTGGTCATGGAGACGAACGGGACGCGGTGCGGCGAGCAGATCCTGAGCTACGGCCGGGTGGAGAAGGTCCTGATCGGAGGGGTGCTCACCATGCTCACGCTGTCCACCATCTGCGGGAACCTGCTGGTGGTCATCTCCGTGTGCTTCGTCAAGAAGCTGCGCCAGCCGTCCAACTACCTGATCGTGTCTCTGGCCGTGGCCGACCTGTCGGTGGCTCTGGCCGTGATGCCGTTCGTCAGTATCACGGACCTGATCGGCGGTCAGTGGATATTCGGACAGTTCTTCTGTAACGTTTTTATCGCCATGGATGTGATGTGCTGCACCGCGTCCATCATGACTCTGTGTGTCATCAGCATCGACCGGTGAGATCAACTTCCTTTCAGCCTCAAACAAAGTTTAGCTTTTTATCCTGAAGCAGAAAAACCCTCAAACAGCGTCAGTCACGTCACTTCATTAATTCATCAACATTCATTAGACGAGACAAAGAAATCACCAGAGAGGATGTAAAACCATAAAATATCTTTATCTTATATCAATGATTCATTCAACTTTTACACACATATAGAAGTAAAAACATTTTGGCATCATCATCATCATCATCATCATCATCTTCATCATCATCATCATCTTAACCAGACACGTGACGTTCCTGCAAAAATTCCTTTCCGCAGCCGAAGCCCTATTTTGTCGCTCAACCCTCCGCGACGCTTTGAGTGAGTGAGGTCAGAGCGCGGAGGGACACTGAGGCTCAGGTGCCGCTCAAGGGCAAAACTGGTGAGACAAAGAGGCTGATGTGGGAATCGAACCTGTGACCTTCCGGCTGAGTTCTTCGCTCACATTAAGGGTTAAAACGGGGGATGAAAACATTCAGAGGGCACGTGCTGAAATGACTAATAATTAATAAAGTTATGGCATCATGTAGGAGCACACATGCTGTGTGTGTGTGTGTGTGTGTGTGTGTGTGTGTGTGTGTGTGAGTGTGTGTGTGAGTGTGTGTGTGTGTGAGTGTGTGTGTGAGTGTGTGTGAGTGTGTGTGTGTGTGTGTGTGTGAGTGTGTGAGTGTGTGTGTGTGTGTGTGTGAGTGTGTGTGTGTGTGTGTGTGTGTTAGTGTGTGTGTGTGTGTGTGTGTGAGTGAGTGTGTGTGTGATGTGTGTGTGTGTGTGTGTGTGTGTGAGTGTGTGTGTGTGTGTGTGTGTGAGTGTGTGAGTGTGTGTGAGTGTGTGTGTGTGTGTGTGAGTGTGTGTGTGTGTGTTATGGGGTGGGGGCGACATGTTTCTGATCTCTGAGGCTTAAAGGTTGGGTCTCTCTCTTCATCTCTTCGCCCAGTTCTCCACCTGGGGGGGGGGGGCACCTTGATTGACGAGGGTGGGGGCAGCATCAGTTACTCAGGGTCGAACAAAGCAGGAGAATTTTTTTCCCGCCTTTTCTGACCGCGTTTCTCCCTGCAGGTATTTGGGCATCACCAAACCTCTGACCTACCCCGTGCGGCAGAACGGCTGCTGCATGGCCAAGATGATCGTGTCGGTGTGGCTGCTCTCCGCCTCCATCACCCTCCCCCCTCTGTTCGGCTGGGCGCAGAACGTCAACGACGGCAGGGTCTGCCTCATCAGTCAGGACTTCGGCTACACCGTCTACTCCACCGCCGTGGCGTTCTACATCCCCATGTCGGTGATGCTGATCATGTACTACAGGATTTACCGAGCTGCCAAACTCAGCGCCGCCAAGCACACGATCACCGGCTTCCCCAGGGAAAGGGAGTACGGAGCAGGGGTGGCTCCGAGAGGGGGGCGAGGGGGGCACGGGCCTCACCGGCCGACTGAGTCAGGAGAAACAGGAAGTGTGGAAGGGACAGAGCAGGAGGAGGAGGCGGAGGAGGAGGAGAGCTTGGACTGCGTGGCGGCGGCGTTGAAGCTCCAGCGCGAGGTGGAGGAGGAATGCAGCTCACGCGTCTCCCGCCTCCTCAAGACCGGCGAGCACCACCAGCGCCGGAAACAGAAAAACCAGTCCATCTTCAAACGGGAGCAGAAGGCCGCCGCCACTCTGGGCATCGTGGTCGGCGCCTTCACCTTCTGCTGGCTGCCGTTCTTCCTGGTGTCCACCGCCCGGCCGTTCGTCTGCGGCGTGGAGTGCAGCTGCGTGCCGCTCTGGCTGGAGAGGACGCTGTTGTGGCTCGGTTACGCCAACTCCCTCATTAACCCCTTTATTTACGCTTTTTTCAACCGCGACCTGAGGACGACGTACAGCAACCTCCTGCGCTGCCGCTACAGGAACATCAACAGGAAGCTGTCGGCGGCGGGAATGCACGAGGCGTTGAAACTGGTGGAGAAACCAGACACTGATGTGTAAAGCTGCTGCAGACAGCGATGGGGGGGGGGGGGCACCCAGTGATACTCAGAGACCGCCACTCCATAACGTGCGTGATGATGCTGCGGCGTGGGGAGGCAGGATGCTGTGATTACATGGCGCACAGTTCAGGCCTGTCATTGGCTGGAAGGTTATTCTTCTGAGGACCGAGACAAACGGCGTGGAGGTGGAACTCACGGCTCCTGAACGTCACTACAGTCCAACACCTGGAATGAAGCTCCACAGTCTTTGAACGTGTTCCGAGTTAAACTCCGCCTCTCGAAACTTTCTAACTCAAGGAAACTTTTCCTCACTGAAAATAAAAGAAACGGAGGCTGAAACAGCGAGCGTCTGTAATTATCACAGTGACTGTAAATGTTGCGTCGGTGGACGAGCTTCAAAGCTTCTCTGCTCTCTGACGGTCCGGTCGCCTGATGCCACTTCATGAGTTCGTCTTTCACAGATGCTGTTTCTGTTTTCTCTGTATCACTGTGTTGAATGTGTCGAACTCCTCGGGCCTCCACATGAAAACAGCTCATCGATCCGTCTGTTTGATAATCAGACAGCTCGCTCGCCCAGGAGACGGCGTGAAGGTCGAGCGCATGGCGGTACGGAGACTAACGAGCGGGAGGTAGAGACCTGAATGTGACCGCGCCTCTTCCTCAGTTTCCTTCAAAGGTTTCAAACCTGGTGTTGTATCTGAGCCACGCTCATCATGGCAACGTTAGATAGATATAAACTTTGTAGATGATGGACGAGGAAGCAAAGACAGAAGATACAGCATCATAATGTCGCTCAGTACGTCACTCAATACCTCATGACACAGGCGTTAACGGAGGGTCCACTTCTGTTCTTGTACCATATTATTTATTTCATTGAAACCGAGTCCAGGACTTTTTCTTTAACTCGTTATGAGTCTAACAGTTAATTGAATACAGGCTGTGTGCATTTCTCTGTGGACTGAGGCTTTGATACTTTCACAGTATTAATATAGAAGCTAGAGCTGATCTATAATCTATAATCACACTACACATGGACACAGACCTTTACACTGCAGGAGCTTGAATGTTTCTTAAGTATTTCTCTGTAATATTGGATTTATTGATCAGATTTGATTGGGGAAAAGTGTTGCCCTACCCTAATTGGTGCGCGGATTATGAAATAACGAATTTTAATGTTCAATCACATTATGTTTAATTAGAGACAACAGGTTTTCAGGGTTTTAATTGTCAGTCAATTCCCTTTTGATTAATTAGTTCATCTTCATCAACATTAATCTTCCAAGGTGTCAAACCTTTAGGAACAAGCATCATATCTCTCACCTGTTCATCACCTGCAGCCGTAAAGTGAGCGACAGGTGCTTCATTGAGACTGGGAGCCTCATGTCAGAGCTTCATTATCTTAGGCAAAGGTCAGAGTTCATACACTTTAAGATTACAGTACGAGGAACACGGCAGCTGGACGAGCTTCGTGCCGTTTCTGCCAGCGTTTTAATAATGTGTTTTTCATGTGTACAGCCATTACTTTTAGGACTGCAGTGTTGTTGTTGTTGTTGTTGTTGTTGTTGTTGTTGTTGCTGTTGTTGTTGTTGTGTTGTCAGTACTTACAGGTTGTGTGATGGACTGTTCACTGCCCTGCCAGTATCAGTGCGCTCGGTGCTGCTGAACATATATCCTCATTAACTTGAATCTGTGCAGCAACTTGCTGAGGAGCAACAACAGATGCAGGAGAATCTTTTTACGAGGAAGTGTGAACGCTGTAAAGCCTCTTTCTAAACCTCATTAAAGCTGCACTCTGCAACTTTTGTTTGGTTTTCTTTCAATACAAAAACAAACACACCCAGTGTCTGAGCCTTAATGACAGAGACGCCGTGCGTTCCCCCGCCTCGGCGAAACGAGACGCTGCAGCGGCTTTGATCGTGGCGTTCATGCTGTAAAGCACAAACTGCAGAACAACACGCTCGCTGTCTGCTTCAAGTTCAGCCACAGACAACACTGCTTTATTCTGAATCTCATTTGGGATCAGCTGGGAGAACACGGAGGAGTGTGTAGAAAACAGCTGGAACCTTCTGGGGTCACGACCTGGTGAATCTTCCTGCAGTAACTCAGGCTGGAAGTGGTGAAGAGATCTTCGGCTGTGACGGTTCACGGCTGTGCACGTTAAAGCCCTCAGTGATGTACGGAAAGGAATTAGTTCACGCTCTGAGCCGCGAGCCGGAAAAGGTGGAGAAGCACTGAACTGTGCTCGTTCTGGGCTCGCTGCCGCCGTGGCGCGGCGCCATTTCCTGTCACGCAGTCTACGGAGAGCGGGCCGCCGGTGGACGTGAGCAGCAGAATATCTGAGGAACAAACCAGTGGAGACAGGAAGTTATACTGACACTGTCACATGTTCTCACCGGTGATCTCTTCACTTTTAAGGTGGAATCTGTGCCGCAGGGAAAATGTGTTATTGTAACACAGATGTTAGCGTCACCATGGTTACCTCCACAACAAGCCAATGAGATTTTTACATTGTCTTTTGGATTATTACACAAAATAAAACAACTGCTTTTGATCCTGACAGGCAAGATTATAAACCAGCTACACCGCGGTCACATGACCTCAACACCGCAGTCACATGACTTCAACACCGCAGTCACATGACCTCAACACCGCAGTCACATGACTTCAACACCGCAGTCACATGACTTCAACACCGGGGTCACATGACCTCAACACCGCGGTCACGTGACTTCAACACCGCGGTCACATGACCTCAACACCGCAGTCACGTGACCTCAACACCGCAGTCACGTGACTTCAACACCGCAGTCACGTGACCTCAACACCGCGGTCACATGACCTCAACACCGCAGTCACATGACCTCAACACCGCAGTCACATGACTTCAACACCGCGGTCACATGACCTCAACACCGCAGTCACGTGACTTCAACACCGGGGTCACATGACTTCAACACCGGGGTCACATGACCTCAACACCGGGGTCACGTGACTTCAACACCGGGGTCACATGACCTCAACACCGGGGTCACATGACTTCAACACCGGGGTCACATGACCTCAACACCGGGGTCACATGACTTCAACACCGCGGTCACATGACCTCAACACCGGGGTCACATGACCTCAACACCGCAGTCACATGACCTCAACACCAGGGTCACATGACTTCAGTGTCTCCATCACTAAACTTCAACCTGTAGTTTGATTCAGCTCCGACTCGTCTACTGAAACTTTTCCTCTGAGAGTTAGAGACAGTTTGTAGAGACACAACCAGGCTGTAAAGGTGGACTGGAGAGTTAACCAGGCTGTAAAGGTGGACTGGAGAGTTAATGAGGCTGTAAAGGTGGACTGGAGAGTTAACCAGGCTGTAAAGGTGGACTTGAGAGTTAACCAGGCTGTAAAGGTGGACTGGAGAGTTAACCAGGCTGTAAAGGTGGACTGGTGAGTTAACCAGGCTGTAAAGGTGGACTTGAGAGTTAACCAGGCTGTAAAGGTGGACTGGAGAGTTAACCAGGCTGTAAAGGTGGACTGGTGAGTTAACCAGGCTGTAAAGGTGGACTGGAGAGTTAACCAGGCTGTAAAGGTGGACTTGAGAGTTAACCAAGCTGTAAAGGTCGACTGTTGAGTTAACCAGGCTGTAAAGGTGGACTGGTGAGTTAACCGGGCTGTAAAGGTGGACTGGTGAGTTAACCGGGCTGTAAAGGTGGACTGCGAATACGTTTGTAGTCTCATTCTGACACCACTTAGCAACCAAGATGTAAAAGCTCAAAGAATCAGGAGTTTTTACAAACGTATTTCATGTTGTAGAATAAAACAACCACAGACTTTATTTCAGTCATCGAACCAAAAACCCAGAAACTTCAGGACGAGGGAACAGGAAGTGATAAAACTGATTTCCAGGTTTTTGTTGCAGACAACATAAAGGGGATTGGCAGGAAAAAAGGTTTTTCAATAACAAAAGGTGACAAGACACAGGTGTAACACAATGGGGCGGGGCAGACAATCACGATGGAGGGAAAACAAGACAGAGACAGGAAGTCAAACAACAGTGGACACACAAGGTAAATGGTTTCAAAATAAAAGCGATCATGACAGTTTTACCATAAAAACTAGAACAAAACCCAGTTTGTCTTCTATAAATCACAGTGTTTCAGGCCGGGGAGACGGAAGTGAAAGGTAGAACTGTGGCATTCACTGGTCGTCAGACAGACTGACGCCGTTCTCTCCATCTGCACTATCAGATACCAGATAAATATGTCTGATCAAACTTCACTGATAACAGCATCAAACTGAACAAAGTGTTTTTTAGGTTTCACTCTCCTTCACCTGCTTCCTGTTTATATTCCGCCAGATCGAGCTGCTGCAACTAGAAAAACCTCCGTTACAAAATTCATTTTCCTCATTTACAGATGAAGCTGTGGGAGAGGATCAATTCTGATCACACATTTTATTGACTTTATAGATATTTGATGGATCAATGGGGTCACAGGTCAGAAAGGTTGTACGGCACAGACCTGATGTGTGTCGGACTAAAGATGTGAAAGGTCTGAAGAAAAATTATTTTATTTCAAAAGGATAAAACAAAAGATTGAGATTCATTTTCATCCTGGATATTCAATATTTAAGACATTGATTAAACTGCATGTTCTCTAGCTGCTGATAGCTGATCTGTGTGTGGCAGTTGATGGAAACCATAACCCACAATAAGCTGAAAATCAAAAATTATGTTTTCACAAATTAGCTTATTCATTGAGCTGATGTAAATCCCTCTAATGTAGGATTTGTATTACAATTCTAACTAATTCGTTTTGGATTTATCATTGCATCTATTATCTATTGTGATTAATCAGATGATGAGTGACTGAGTTGGTGCAGTCTTTGACCTCACGATAGACGTTAGACTACAAATGTTTTTATATTTTGTTTCTAGAAAGCAAAAGGAAGCAGAATCAGAGACTGGGAGTCGAATCAGGAACTCACTGCGGCCACTCGGCTTGGGACGCCTAGTTCACGGGATCGTGTGGGTGGCAGTTGCTAAGAAATACGGTAAAACGTTTTCATACGTTTCTGGACACAGGAAGAAAAAACTGAAAAGTAGTTGAAGGAAACAAATGAGGTTTTATTTTAAACTATGATTTGATAAACTAGAACTTATACGTCTCCTGTGTAATTACCAGCATCACAAATCCCTGTGGACGAGGCTGTTCGCTAATGCTGCTGCTGTTGTCATGGTGACACTCACATGTTTACTTGAACTGCAGTGTTTTTGTTTTTTTAAATAAAGTTTTATGACCTCATGCCCCATGAAACATTCAGATCCTGCTGTTTCCAATGTAAATATATGTTTCCTGTACAGTCTGTCTGTGTATCTGAGTGGTGAGTGACATCACTTGCTCAAATGAATCATTAAATACAGCTGATCAAACGGGTCTGATTCAGGTCATGTGACTTCTTTCAGTGGGAATACCTCGTTTCCTGTGTGGACTTCCTGTTCTGATACAAGACAACAGACAGAAACAAGATCTTTACTTTTGTACTTTCGCTGAATAACAAGCTGTTACTCTCTGACTGAGCTGTAAAGGACGACAACACCTTCGCCTGTATTGACTCGCTGTCAGATCTTTGGTTTTGTGGCTTTGGCAGTTTTCATCAGAGTTAAAGACTCTGCCGCTTTGTGCAATAAACAACACTTGTTTTTCCCACATGGCTGACCTGTGTTTGATCAGACAGTACTAAGAATAAAACCGTTCCACAAATAGAATATCTCCAGTATATCACAGCCTTTAATAGAGATACTTTAAAGGTCAGCTGGTATTGATCTGGTGCGATGCAGAGACATTTACAGAAAGCTGTCACTGTTAACTGATTAAACTCTGTTCTTAACGAGCTTTATTTCATGCAGACGACGGACGGTGAGTCTGAAACAAACATTTAAGATGCATATTAGTGGAGGAGGAAACTGAGACCACTGCTTGTTTCGATGCAGATGTGAGACACAGATGGTGAATGTGTGATTCTACTTATAGAAATATTCTTGTGAAACAGAGCTACAGGTGAGGCAGAAATAATTAACATCAAATTTATTCATTAACAATTTATCGACTGAGTAAAACGAGGCAGAGAAATAACTTCATACAGAACTGCAGTACATGGGTGACATATATATATGAATATATATATGTATATGTCACCTATAGCATCATCACATACAGTACATACATCCTCTGGAAATATGTTTTAACCAGGTACAAACTTACTCTACAAAACGTGTGTTTTTCTTTTCTTCTCTCCACTGATGTTTCTACAGACGTCTGCTTTTAATCTGAAACTCACATATTCACATTTTTATCAAATGATTCGTTTAACTTGTAATTTTACCCAAAAAGCAACAGATTCTCTCTCTTCTGTGTCAGTACAGTGAGTTTACAGCAACAACTCCTTCCTCCCTCACGTTACTGAGGGATCAGACAGGTGTCGTTTTCTCCCCGTGTCACAGTCATAATCAATATGTTTCTTTGCAAATTCATCACAATGATTCATTTACATTTCCCTGCCGATACTGACGAGTGAACTGACAGGACAATCAATCATTCACTCACACACATGAAGGTTTTATGAGTAAAGTGAGAGAAAATCATAAAACTGCTTCATTGATTTTACTTTGTCAAACAGGAAACATGTTAATTAATAAAATATTCAGCAGCTAAATGAGTTTTTCTTGTGATTTACAGTTACATTTCTGTCTAATTAAAAAGCCATTTTGATCATAATTGAAAGAATTAGCTTGTTTTCATCTTTCCTTTACAAACCTTTAAAAACTGCAGATATATTAGATTCTAAAACATAAGAGCTCATATTAAAACCTGTCAGTCAATAATAATCATTTATTAATGAAGTGCCATATTTCAAATCATGGTGGCAATGTGACCGTTTCATTTACATTTGGATCAGAGATCATAAATATTGTAGTAATTGTAGTAATAGTATTTAACTAATCATTTGAAAACACAGAACTTGTGTTTTGTGTTTTTGTTTTTTTGATTAAAAATGAATAAAACGCAACTGTCAAACAAAAGCACACAAAATGAAAAATGTAATCAGTAATTAAGAGAAAAAACAAAACTGACTTGTTAGTCCGTATCTTTAAAATAAAATACTTCAAGTCTTTCTCAGAAAACAGAACTAAGACTCGTTCCAGTGATTATTTTAATTCAAAGATCGATGAGTCACCTCTTTGATGTAGAAATGTGCAAAATGTAATTAAATCTTTATTATTTAATCAAATTAAACTGCAAAATGTCTGAGTGTAATTTAGGAAAAAGAGTGCCAAAATAAATTAATGACAAAACGGAGGAGGGAAAGAAAGAGTCAGAAGACAGGATGGTAATTCACTTCTCTGTATTCATTATATTAAAGGGTTTAATTATCATCTCATTCTCATCTGGAGCAGGAAACACGACATCATCAGTTTTCACCGCAGCTTTAAAATCATGCTGATGTCCCAAAAACGTCCCACAGAGCTGCAGAAACTTTAATCACATTTCATTTGCTTTTTACGACAGTATTATGTTGCTATGTGTGAAATAACACTGAGCCGTGATGTAAATCATAAATATAAGCAGAAGCGCAGCGTCAGGGAAAATGTTTAGGGCCCTCAAGGGCAAAAGGGGGGCCCCTGATGGCCCCTCATACTGGCACATTTTGCATTTACAACTATAAACCCCCTTAAACCTCCAACACTAACTGTATACAGTGAACCACAGCTGCTGGTCCCTGATGATGTCGTTCAGGGAACATCTGTCTAACAGAGTCTGCGTAAGAGGTGTTAAAGGAACATGTAAAGTGTAACTTCTGCTCATACTCGTATGTGAGGTGTTTAGGGGACACCTGTAAGTTACAGTTTCTGCCAATAGTCTGCATTTAAAAATCAAACCAACAATGTTTGTTTTGGCGTCAGAGGATTCAGACGTGGATGTCTGAAAACCAGCGCAGATAAAATGAAATCAAAATAATCTACCCTTATCTGTCTTATATTATCTTCTAAGATACAATAGTGTGCCGTCCTTGTGTTTCGTTTTCATACTGTAACACACACACACACACACACACACACACACACACACACACACACACACACACAGGGAGCTGCAGGACCCCAACAACAAAGACAGAAGAAAAGGTTTCTTTCTACCTCGTGCACACCAGTGGAGCTGTGGGGTGAAGGTTCAAACCAGCAACCCTCTGTGCACTGGGCAGTCTCCCACACCAAACTAGTGTCTTGCTCAAGGACATGAGGACGATCGAGGTCACAGCCGACCAGTGGGAAATCGTACAGCATCATACTGTAACTGGCAGCGGTCGCATTAAGAGTGCGGTTCAGCATCGTTTGTGTAACTGTGACAGAAAGTTGCATCGATTTTGTGTTTTTATTGATCAGAGTGACTTGTGATTGATGTCCGCGGTGACACAGTTTGCTGTTTGACTCATTTACTTTGCCGCCCCGGGGGCGGCATTTACATGAGCATCGATTCAGCCTTCCCACATTCACGGTCAGAAATATCATAAAGAGCGAATTGTGCTTTCTTCAGAACACAGCGGACAGCAGGCGAGAAGATGAAACTTCACACCTACTGTGCCGAGCTTTTACACAAAGAAGAAGTGGACTCTGTTTCTTCTTTACACTTTACTTCCCTTTCAAAGTTTTGGTTTCGTGAGCGACGATGTGAGAAGTTTGTTTTTCCCCCCTAAGTCAAAAAGAGCAGTGTTGATTTCCTAGTGAGGAGGAGGGAAGGAGGGAGAGACAGAGAGAAAGAGATTGAGATGGGAGGAAAAGGAGAGGATGAAATGAGAGTGGGCGGAAGAGAAAGTATAAGTGAAGAGGAGGATGAGAAGTGCTGTGTGAAAGAGAAGAGAGAGGAGAGAGAGAGTATGAGGGGAAAGGAGGAGAAATTAATGAATGATAGAGCGATGAAGAGGGAAATGTGCTGGTTGGTGGACGGCCTGTCAAACTCACTCAACACTGAATCATCGGCTCTTAGTGTTATTACTATGACGTGAGCAACTAGCCATGTTAATATAATGAGTCAAAGACACGTTGATTACGATGAGTCAGTGTGAGAGGAGGCGGCAGAAAAACAGCGGTGACTTCATCTGGGCGGCCGCCGCTCCGACAATGTCCTCGAGCCTTGTGTCAGCCAGAGGGAAGGGCTGTTTAATCTTTCATTTATCGCTGGTGGAGGCAAAGCTTGACCCTGTCTGCTCTCTGTCTGCTCTCCGTCAGCTGTGAGCTGCCAATCAATCACTCAGAGCCGCATGTTCACACCCGACAGAGCGGAGCTGGAGGCACACAGTGTTTGTCTGGTTGAGTTCAACATAACGTCAGCTAACAGACACCTCTCGTTAGGCCGAAGGCCCTGAGTATTTTACATTAAGAAATCCTGCCGTTATACAAAAATTACCGTGAGAAACGCTTCAATCAGTGAGTGTGTTTTTGAAACTTATTTCAGGGCTGCAGCTTCACTCTTTCACCCTCGAGCAACATGTAGCTGCAGTGCAGACGGCAAAGGGGTGAAAATGAGCGTGTTCACAGTGTCATGACACCGCCAATCAGATAAATACCTGCGTCTACTGCAGATTCATTTGATTGTGCCTTCTTTCCATTGTCGACAAAAGCCTGATGTTAGTGAGTCTTGTTGGTTTTATGACCAGTGGAAAAGTGGCTGGATCGACTGTTTCCCTCATCCAATACTGGTGCTAAGCTAAGCTACATACATTTCAGACCTATACTGGAGAGATGAAACTGAGACAGATTCCCTTATTGAACATGGAACAGAAAAGATATTTTCTAAAATAACCCTCTCTGGCTAAACTTACATCAATTTGCACCCAGCAGCAGCAGCAGCAGCAGCAGCAGCAGCTGTTATCAGGAAACGAGCTCTGATAAACCCAATGTTCATTAAGAGCACATGTCCAACACCAGATAGCAAAGTTAGTGACTAGCGGAAAGTCTGGCAGTTAAAAAGGCAGATAGGAGCAAAAAGGAGAGTGAATATTAGACTTACTCAAACACAACTCCAGATCAACGCTAATATTGTTCTTTGTCTTTGGACGTGTAACCAGGGAACTGTTTGCTAACCTGAGCGCCTTACCACCTTTACAAAGTGATGATGTCACAGGTGTATGAGATAACGGGTGAGTTAACATTAGCCTTTTTCTAGACTTTTTAACTTTCTAGGCATTTTTAATTTTTACCTGGAGCAAGTTTTCTTTCTCCATGTTTTCGTACTTCCGTAAGTCTTGCTCGGAGGTTTCGTCATCCGGCCGACAAAATTACTTTCAGGACTGTTTGGAGCTAATTCCCTTGGAGAGTCGGCACCAAAACAACCACATCGGGTCCATCTGAAAGGAATTCAGTTCTGAAACAACGCTGCAAAAGTTTTCAAAACTTCACCTCTGCTGTCTGTGGTAAAGGTTGATGTTTGATATGCTCTGAATTCTTATTTTTAAGTCCAACAGAAGCTGATCGTCCCTCGTTCTAATGTTCTCTGGTAACTGTAAATCATTTACTTCATTTCACAGATCAACTTTCTTCTTATGTGTTTATTCATTTTAACGGCTCATTTACTCATTTGCTTATAGACAATTAGCTGTGAATAAATCTTCATTCACTGCCAAGTCATGCTCATTCATTTTAACTTTCCTTCAACTGAAGGTGCTGCCTCGATTTTCAATGAGCGCTAGTTTAAATTCAGGTGCAGTGGTTGCTACACAGGTGAGTTTCACTGAAGTGTCATTCTGTCCACAAATGGCCAAAAAAAAAGGAAAATCAATTAATGCAGTTTAAAGGGTTTGATGTTAGGAGAACAAATTCAAGATGAAGAAATGAACATTTAAAGTCACTTCAATATACTGAGACTGAATTTCACCTTCTCAACACCTCCATCCAGCCTAAACACCGACGTATGGCTGCTACACGTCCCACCATGACAGCTTTATCATGTTTATTGCTCCATATCATTACACACACACACACACACACACACACACACACACACACTAGGGAGTAAGGGTTGTGAATAATGAAAGATTATGAATTTTCATGCTCATCCACTTTTCATGCAGTATAGAATATAATATGCCTCCATTACCTCCACATGATGCATGTGTTGAGCTCCTTCTTAAATCAAGCAGCTGAGCTTTTAGAGTGGTTAAAAGTTACAGCCAGCGTCTGTCCTTGCTTTCTAGGATCAGCTGACCCTCTTGTTCAAACATTACACAACTTTTTACTTGTGCCTTTTCTTCCCGGAAACCATTTTTCTTTACAGCGAGCAGAAGTTCATATAACAGCCTGTAGCAACACTGGGAGCCTGTGAAAATACAAAGCCAGAATAAACCACGTCAGGAGTCGGCTCAGACTGTGAAACTGCGACCTGAATACGTTGTGATGTTGCTTCAGGAACAGTTTGCCTCTGAAAAAAATATTCTCTATTTTCTTGTATGTCAGAGTTTCATCTGTCTTTCACTTGTTGACAAATTTGATCCTGTGTTCTTCTTCTTCTCTCTGTTTTTTACTCACCATCATCCACCTTGCTGCCTGTTTGTCTGCTCTTATTTCATTTTTTATCTATTTTTATTTCTTATTTCATATTTATTTTTTATGTCTTTTACCTTGTTGATATTAGCTTCTATAATGGACACCCCCTTTATTTTCACTCAGTGAGTTTTACCTGTTTTATCTTTCTACAAATTCACAAGCCATTGCAAAATTGGTGTTTTCTTTTTGTTTTCATTTCATGTACATTATTTTCATGAGTAATTTCTACATCCTGTTCACCTCTTCCTCACCACATGCACCAGTCGTGTAGTAGCTGGTGTTAGCTGAGCACAGACGGCTCTGTTAAAGGAATGATACGGTGGATTCAGTCGGACTAATCCCATTAACTGCTGGAATAAAAAAATAGGGCCTCAAGAGAGTTGTCATCCTGATAAATCATGCTGAGAGGAAAGCTTGTAGTGTGGTGAGCACTCTCGCATCACGCTTCTAAAATAATACATAAGTTATTTATGTCTGTATATTTAAAGGGTTAAAAAAAACTTTAAGTCCGCTAACAGCAGCGTCCGGCCTTTTGCTTCCAGAGGAGATTTTAAACAGCGAGGTTGACTGCAAGTCTGAAGGAGTATTAAGGGTTCGACATGTAGACTCGCCCTAAATAATCATGCCTTTGGTCAGAGCTGGGAGGAATTTTACAGCCCAGAAACTGCTTAGGAAGCAGCAGCAGCTTCAAAGTACTTGCTAACCCAAAATTTCCAATTAAAAGGCAAAATCCTTTCATGTTTTTTTTTCTCCCGACTCATGCAGCAAGTGCAGAATGACGTGAAGCTGAAGGAGTTCCTCTCTGTTGGGGAGTTTAGGTGATAATGAATGAATGAATGAATGAATGAATGAATGAATGAATGAATGAATGTGGACACAAACAGCAGCTAGAGATTCTGTACAGGACAATAAACTGTTAAAGTCTTCAGGTACGGTGAGTGTCTTGCTTTCAGGCTAACTACTGGTCTTTACTGTCGTCAGGAAACTATTAAAGACACCAACGAAGAAATCTAAAGAACAGACTGATGAAGAAAGTGGAAAACCTTATTTAGCTTTCAAATTAAAACTTTGGGCATATATCTTAATGATAAAATAATATGCATGGCTGATTAGCTTCAGTGACCATATATGACAAATATTAAAGTAAAGTTGTGTTACTGACTTTCCAATAGGACAAATATATTTTTGCTATAAAACAGTTCATCTACAATCTTCACCTAAAACTGCTTCTACTTCTAGTGCCTGAACCTGAACAACCCAAACCGTGACTGTTCCACAACATTAACTGTGCATTTATTATTGTTGCCATGACAACAAATGTCCAGTACACCTGTTAAAAGTACCCTGCTATCGGTCGGATCTGAGGGACGGGACAGACGACCTACAGGGTTCTTTAAGTCGGAGGGCTTGTTTGGTCACGTGATAGAAGGTGGTCGTTTGTCCTTCGCGTCTCTTCACCGTACACAACATGGGATTTTAAGATACTTGAAAGTGCACAAGACGCCCTTTTGCATTTCACTCACACAAATCAGCTCAGCTCTAGTCGTCCACATCGTAGCTCAGCCATCAACAATGCTTGGAGCCCTGCTGTGGATCTGATAGTTTCACCTTCCTTCTCTAAAATCCTCATTTACATATGAACAGGCCTCCGAACACCTCCAAACAAATGGTGTGATTACCTGTCTGTCAGCTGCTCCTCGTCAGGAGGAAGAGAAGGAGTTTTAACGACCATCATTTCATGTTTTCTTTGAGACGCTCTTAGTTGCTCATTAGTGGCAATATTCAAAATTTGAATCTCAATGGCTGCGAGAGATGAGAACAGATTGGACTGAAAATATCACAGAGCTGATGAGATGCAGATTAGAGCAAAACTATCTGATATAATGTGGAGCTTGTCGTGTTTGTTTCATCTCAGACCACAGAAGGCAAACGAAGGCGAAACTTAAAGGATATGTTTGAAGTGAAGGAGGGACCGTGTGTTGACCTGAAGGTGTTTGGACCTGCTTTGAATGTCCACAAACCTCCTGCTGTCTTCTGCTGCGTCAAACACCTCCTCCCTGATCTCTCAGTCTCTTGTCTGCCCTTGTATTCTCAATGTCAATTAATCCTACAATTGAGGATAGAGCTGCAGACTTTACACCAGTTTCTCCTGACGCTGCGGTCCTGAATAAAAAAAGAGAGAGCCTGAGACAGGAGAGCAAACCCTGCCTTTCTTTCACACCTGCGCACACCTGGACAACTGCTGCACAAAGTGGACGTGATTGGTTTGATTGTCTGTTTCAGAAAGAATTGGAACTCCGCCTCCACAAGGCGAAGGTGGATTGATGGTTAGTTCTGCATTAAGTGTTTACGGGGAAACTGCACGTGGGACCCCGCTCGCTGTGATTGGTCGGTCTGGGCTGCTTACAGGTGAATGAAAGGACATAAACGCGGCGGTTGATGGCAGGTGTCTCCTACTCAGTAAGTTACCTGGATGTAACCTTATTCTAATAGCACACGTATTGTCTGTTATCATTTTATATTGTAGAGTAGATGAAAGATTACCAACGAGTCTACATGTGTTCTGAGGCCTTTGGAGCTGCAGCATATTTAACTATATTTCCATTTGACAGAGTCTCTGTGGAGGCTGTTATAGCAGCAGATTAATGTCCATGCTCAACAATAGCCAGCAGTCCAACAGGAATTAACCATCCCATATCAGAGTCCAGCATGATGTCCTGCAGGACAGTGAACGCTCCACAGGGATGAATCAAAGAGGACCAGATGCTGCAGAGCATGAAGATGTGTAGGACAAGGATCAATACACACCTCCACCACAACTGAAACATATTCCTGAGGGACTTTTGTTTCTAAAGGAGTGTCCACATACTTTTGGTCACATAGTCTCCGTCTAATAAAGCGTATGATTGTGGGTCTGGATTCTTTGCCCAAATATATCTCCCTGAACTGGTCTTTCCCTCCAGGAGGATCTTACTTCCAGATTATAAAAGTATTTTCTGGACCGAGGCCAAAAGAATATCCTCACCTCTCGTCCTCTTTTCCAATTTATGTCCATCTCTCCTTCCTCCCCTCGTCCTCCCGCTCCTAATGTGCCGTCTGCTTCTATATAAATCACTCTGTCCTTCGACAAGCACTCTCCCTCTCTCCCTCTCTCTCTCTCTGTCTCTCTCTCCCTCTCTCTCTCTCTCTGTCTCTCTGTCTGTCTCTCTCTCTCCCTCTCTAACTCTCTCTGTCTCTCTCCCTCTATCTCTCTCTGTCTCTCTCTCTCTCTCTCTCTCTCCTCTCTCTCTCTCTCTCTCTCTCTCTCCCTCTCTCTCTCTAACTCTCTCTCTCTCTCTGTCTCTCTCCTCTCCCTCTCCCCTCTCTCTGTCTCTCTGTCTCTCTCTCTCTCCCTCTCCCCTCTCTCTCTCTCTCCCTCTCTCTCTCCCTCCCTCCCTCTCTCTCTGTCTCTCTCTCTCCCTCTCCCCTCTCTCTCCCTCTCTCTCTCCCTCTCTCTCTCTGTCTCTCTCTCTCTCTCTCTCTCTCCCTCTCTCTCTCTCTCTCTCCCTCTCTCTCTCTGTCTCTCTCTCTCCCTCCCTCTCTCTCTCTCTCTCCCTCTCTCTCTCCCTCTCTCTCTCTGTCTCTCTCTCTCTCTCTCTCTCTTTCTCTGTCTCTCTGTCTGTCTCTCTCTCTCTCTCTCTCTCCCTCTCTCTCTGTCTCTCTGTCTGTCTCTCTCTCTCTCTCTCCCTCTCTCTCTCTGTCTCTCTCTCTGTCTCTGTCTCTCTCTCTCTCTCTCTCTGTCTCTCTGTCTGTCTCTCTCTCTCTCCCTCTCTCTCTCTGTCTCTGTCTCTCTCTCTCTCTCTCTCCCTCTCTCTCTCTCACATTCATTTCCCCTGGGTGATAAATAAAGTATCTATCTATCTATCTATCTATCTATCTATCTATCTATCTATCTATCTTTCTTTATCTATCCCTGATATCAGCGTCTCTGAGCTGGACTCAGTAGGATGGAGGAAGCTGTTTCACACTCAAAGCCTCAGGAGACACTTGTTTTGTGTCATTGCCATGGCGACAGTGATCACTCATCCAAAATGTTGGTCTCTTGTGACTGAACTGAAACTCCAACTCTTTGGGAAAGGTAACCAAGGTTGTTTTATTTTTTATATCTACTCGTGACTCGATCCAGAACTGATGGAAATCCTCGTCTGATCGACTGAAGCCCAGATCCATAAATATAGATTTATTCTCTTTAAATCCAGTAGCAGTCGTCATGAAGAACGAGCTGATGAATAAACAGTTAATAAATCATCATCAGAACTAAATACTATAGTCTATACAATAATGCTGTTTCACTGAATCCTCTCATTGTTTCACTGCTTTTCTAAAGCATGAGGTAGATAATGTTCTGATATAAGACTATTTAAAAAGGGGGTTTAACACTTTATATTTATAGATCTAGAACTTGGCCAGTGACACCCCCCCCCCCCCCCCCCTTAATACATCATACAGCCCGCTGGCCCGGTCACGGCCCATTCATAAAGTCCTGGACATGTTGTTAAACGTTTGTCAATATAAACAGGCCGTACCTGTTAGATCAGTTAGAGTCTCTATAACTCAAACATTCAGCTCGTTTTGCTCTAACCACGAGCACATAAATATGATCCAATTTCACTTCCGGGGCATCGGGGGAAGACAGTGAGCATAACCGAGCATAACCGAGCGTAACCGAGCGTAACCGAGCGTAACCGAGCGTAACCGAGCGTAACTGAGCGTAATGACGCGTGCTTTTCCGTCGGAAAGAGCCAGTTATTTTTCCACAGCTTTTCAGAATGACTCCAGCTTGTAGATAGACGTCTCCCCTGACCAATCAGAGCAAACTAGGGGGGCGGGCACTTCAGAGCGAAGCCCAATACGCTTTGAGAGGTGTGTAAGAGGTGTGTTTCGAATGGTTCCTTAGGGCATCAAAATGCTTCAGTGTGTTTTAAAGTTAGAGAGTTAGAGTTAAAGCACAAAGGATAGATCATAGGATCATAGATTCATAGATTTCTCCAGCTGGAACAAAATCTTCCTCGTCAGTGTCCCACAGAGACCTGGCAGGAAATGACTATATGCTAATGAGACAGCTGTCATCGTGTGATGTGTCAGTTTGTCATTTTCATTGTCGTCATGTCCTTGGAGAAAGACAATAAAAGACTGTTTTTTTTTATATTTTATGTTTTGGATTGTTTTTTCCAAACAAAGAACAATCCTAAAACAAATGACAAAGGAAATCTAGAAATGAAATCAATATTTTACTTTGACCAAAAACACAAATAAAAGATATTTCTCAATTATTTTCTCTTAATAAAATGTGTTAAACTTCCTTTTATGAGGCTCCATCTGTGTTTCTTTTTGCTATTTTTCTCAGTATTAAGTTTAATATATAAAGTATGTAATCTTCCCTGAGAAAGGAAAGACATCACTGTCCTTCGTCGAGTGCACGTTCGTATATGTACGTATGTACAGCAGCCCTGTTTTCTCAGGGCTGGTTTCCTCCTGTTTTGATGGAGTTTAGAGATTTGTCTTTGTGTTTAGTGCTTGTTTTGAGTAAAGGTTGATTGAAGTAAAGTCCCTTTAATGATTCTGTGAAGGAGGTAATTCCCATGATGCACCAGGGTTTCCCCATGGCCACGGTGTAATATCATCAAAATCTTAAACATCATGTCACAGTTTAGCCTTTCTGTTGATAACTGGCAAAATGTAGACGATGTGATCCAGGTCATATCCAGATGTTTCCAGGACCTACAAGAATTTGGCGACAAAAAATGATTCAGAAATGTAAAAGGAACGAATGATCAGGTTCTGGTTCTGCAATCAAACTAATTCCTCCTCCCACAGAAGCAGGAATCGGGACAGAACATGTAACTCCTCCAGATCCGTGTGCTGAACGGTGACTCATATTTTCTCAAAAGAAAAAAACAAACTGTCACTTTCTTGCTTTTAGCTCTATCAGCTCTGCTGCTGCTGCTGCCTCCCACACTTTCCACCCGCAGCCCACTGCAACAGGTTCATACTCCATTAGAGGTTGTCAGGATGCATTCTGGGGGAAACTGAGGAAGAAAAAGTGCATTTTAAAAACAAAACAGTTGAAATGAATGGAACGTCGCTGATTGAGGAAACAGTGTTGAAGGATCAGAGGGATGTTTCTGCCCTCGGGCCCTTCGCTCGTCGCTGCAGTGACACAGAGAAAAGAAAATAGTTTCTCATGCAGAGCTTTGATTTTTGTAGATAATATGACGCGTTAACAGCAGCTCCAGTCGCTGCTCGTTGTCCTTATAAATGAACCTCACAACAGGAATTAAAATCTTCTTTAGAAATTCTTCTGAGAATTCATGTTTTTTATCGATTTGAAACGGAAACACTAAAAGTTATTATTTCCCCGCAGCTGCTTGGCCGTCCTGCTGTTCATCATAAATCCAGACTGTGCTTTGAATATTTTCACTGTATGGAAATATCTGGGCAAGGAAACAGAAAATGACTTTTGAGCAAAGTCTAACTCGCCATAATGGAGTTTGTGAAGGAGAGATTTTCAATAAACCACAGTAACACACCAGCTCAGGGATTTCACACTCTCTGGCCTCAGCAGCTGGGAGGTGTGAATCTGTGTGAACCGCATGAACATGAAGAGAGCTGTCGCTGATAAAGAGCCAATTAAAAACACATTTAAAAAACTTGACTTATCCAGAATCAAATCTCTTCACTTTGATGCTAGTGGTTGATTTAAAGTCACATCTCTTTGCAGGATATTCCCTCTCACTCTTTCTGTTTATGTCTCCTAATTGCTCCTCTCTTTAATATTTAATTTGCTATTTTAATGGCTGATGGATGGACCGACGGGAGAGCCAAAAGAATGAGACGATGCTCCACTTAGCATGAGCGCTGAAGTCTGCAGCAGTGTGATTACACACAGTGAATTACCATTTCAGAGCCTCCTGCGCTATTTTTAGCAGCTGAAAAAATGTGAATGAGGGGGTTTCCCCCTGATGTTCGAACATGCACAAGCCTTTTCTGTTGTTCTTTATTTGCATCACATTCAGATTAACACTGTTTCACTGAGAGTCATTACACAGGTTTGAATCAAAGCTGCTCATTGTGAGTGTCATAATCCTGAAGGCCAGCTCTCACAGAAGCTGTTATTTCTATTGTTCAATGCATCACAGATATGTTGCCATGGTAATCTGCCTGTTGTTATTTTTGATTATTTTAAAGCTCCTCCAGTGTAAAGGTCTGTGTCCATGTGTAGTGTGATTATAGATCAGCTCTAGCTTCTATATTAATACTGTGAAAGTATCAAAGCCTCAGTCCACAGAGAAATGCACACAGCCTGTATTCAGAAACTGAGCCTTAAAACCAGCCGTCAGGACTTCTGGAACTTTGTGATGTCACAACAAAGCAGTCACCAAGCCCCGCCCACCTGGACCCACCATCCAAACCTTGCAGGATTTGGTTTCTCTGAGTGTTTTTACCTGAAATCTGCTTTATTTTTATTGGATCACTCAGAGAGACAGTCAGCCAATCAGAAGAGAGGCTCAGAGCCTCCTCTCTTCTGATTGGCTCACAGACCTGTTGTTACTAGAGCTGCAGAGAGAAGCCTGAGAGAGGAGATGTGAAACTACACTGAGATGGTTTTTATATCTTGTTATGGATCAACACTTCAAATAAAACACAGAAGAAGAAGAAACATGGAGCTTTAATGTTCAGGTGGAAAGCCTGGCCTGATGGTGGCAGTAGACTGGAGTCAGGAGTCTGTTGCATCAGATGTTCATAAATGTAGTCAAGTTCTAGGTGAAGTTTTACACATGACTAAATTAAATCAGTGTTTTAAGAGATAAAAATGATCTGGTTTGAATAATAATTAAAAGGGGGCCTTCAGTCTCATCGTTGTTGCTGCTAACGGGACGTTTTCTTGGGATGACACAAACGTTTTTTAAGACAAGTCCATGTTTTCCTTCCTGCTAAAACAGGTTTCCACCGACTCGCTTCTTGTTTAGATAAAGTAATTAAATTTTTTTCTGCTCTCTGCAGCAGTTTGGTACGTTAGCTCGGAGACGAAGCTCCTGCTGAAGTTGGGGTGAGTTTAATTTTTTCCCAGTCGGTTCAGAAGCAGCCGGCGGGCGTCCTGTCTGCTCCCTGATATCTTTAAAACATTACCGACCTCCAGAGAGGGAAACAAGAGCGCAGCAGACTGATGAAACCTTTCAGAGGTTTTAGGTATTGCAGTCCTTAAATTACATTTTTTATAGTGTTTGCCCTCCAGTTTCTCCAGCCTCCTCCATCTTTTCTCCCCCCTCTCCTCCCTCCATTAATCCTCCTCCCTCCTTATCCTGCCACATCACTCTCTGCTCTTATGTAATCAAGTGAACCATGTGTGTTGGCTGAGCTTATTTACCTCCCCAGTGGCCCACTCTTTGAAATGCACACACACGCACACACGCACACACGCACGCACACACACACACACACACACACACACACACACACACACACACACACACACACACACACACACACACACACACACACACACACACACATAAAAGTGCATAAATATAAATGTGGAAACACTGAAATTCCCACACAGAAACAGACACAGAGAGTCACACAAATACATTAATGCTATAAATGCATGCAGATACACACACACACACACACACACACACACACACACACACACACACACACACACCCTTGCAGAGTGGCAAGCTGTCAAGCATCTTTGCACCCAACACTTCCTGCCTGTGTTGCCAGGTCACATGACCAGCAGCTATCGCTAAAAGACAAAACAGCATCATTCAAGAATTAAATACGGCAGAAGTCTGCGCTGTCAGAGATGTGTGTGTGTGTGTGTGTGTGTGTGTGTGTGTGTGTGTGTGTGTGTGTGTGTGCGTCACAGAGAGAGGGACAGATGCAACACAACCCGACAGCGACCTGTCTGACCACATCACGGCTCGGTCACGTCTCGGGGTATTTGTCCTGTTGTCGTCACAAACGTGTTTGGGCAGCACAGCTGTGGGATCACATGACCCAACATGTCTCAGTGTGAGGAGACACACACGTTCACCATGTCCAGAGCTGCACTTGTGTGTTTGTCTCCAGCCTGATGTCTGATTCCTCTGAACCACGGAGCTCCAACAACTACGAACAACACATGTTCCTCCATCACCATGAACACACTGCAGTTTGTTTTCAGTCTCACACACACCGTCCAAATGCTCATTAGAGCTCTACATGTGGATTAATCCGCCGCTGAAAATAGTCCCCATTACTCAGAAAACAGTCAGCCAATCACAAGAGAGGCTCAGAGCCTCCTCTCTTCTGATTGGCTCCTTACTCTTTAAAAAACATAATGCACTTGTGGTTTGACAGTTAAGAATTCCTTCCTTTCAAGAAGAACGTGAGGAAAATTCCCCTGCAGAGATTTAACACATGGTTGTTTGATGATCCGTCCGGCTGTTTATTCTTCAGTAGTGGTCCGCTGCTCTTTGTGTTTCCTCAGTGTTCAGACTGGAACTTTGAAGCGACACTTCTGTGAATAACAGATGCAGCCTGTGTTGTTTGCTCCTAAAGCAGCGCCTGGGGGCAACTTTCATTAATGCCCCTCGTTCACAGAAACCTGTTTGAACCACACTCTGGCATCCTGGAAAACCGGCGGTCAGAGAGCGAGGACGTGAGATGATTATGATTCGACACAGGCCTCAGTTTCATATCAGTGCAGCGAAAGTAAAACTGTGTGAAGAGGTTGAAAGGTCACTCAGGTTCATGTCTTCCTCCGTGACTCTGTGTTTTAGTTTTGTTTTTCATTTAAAGTTCGATGTCGCATGATGTTGACATTAATAACATACAGTCACAGAGACCTGAGCGGTGCCACTTTATCATTTTATATGTTCAGTTGATGTATGAACAAAATAAAGGGGCGAAGCGAAACATAAATGGGAGGGCGTGGTAATGAGTCATGAACTTCTCCACCAATCACATTACTCATATATCAGCTGCTGAACAGTCGAAACAGTCACAACAGTGGAAGATGAAAATAGATGACTGAACTGAGAGACCTGACTTGAATCGCACAGTAAAAAGCTGAAGAGGTGCAGAGTGGCAGGTGGGAAATCAATGACTGTAATAAATGATACATCCTTTTATTTTGAAATGTACCATCCACTCAAAAAACACATCTGCAGTTGAGAGCGATGCTTCTGTGCGATGAAATTAAACATAATTAAATGTTCTGGTAAGACCTGCATTACATTGGAGTGGCTGTCGGTTCTGGTCTCCACAGCTCAGTTTCCTGCTGTTTAACTAAAGTGCAACATTAATATTATATTTTATTCATACTATTTTTGTCTATCATATTTTCTTCTTCTTCTGTGTTTTATTTGAAGTGTTGATCCATAAGAAGATATAAAAACCATCTCAGTGTAGTTTTACATCTCCTCTCTCAGGCTTCTCTCTGCAGCTCTAGTAACAACAGGTCGGTGAGCCAATCAGAAGAGAGGAGGCTCTGAGCACCTCTTCTGATTGGCTGACTGTTTTCTGAATGATCCAATAAAAATAAAGCAGACTTCAGGTAAAAACACTCAGAGAAACCAAATCCTGCAAGGTTTGGATGGTGGGTCCAGGTGGGCGGGGCTTGGTGACTGCTTTGTTGTGACATCACAAAGTTCCAGAAGTCCTGACAGCTGGTTTTAAGGCTCAGTTTCTGAATACAGGCTGTGTGCATTTCTCTGTGGACTGAGGCTTTGATACTTTCAGTATTAATATAGAAGCTAGAGCTGATCTATAATCACACTACACATGGACACAGACCTTTACACCGGAGGAGCTTTAAGATTTGAGTGTGTGTCAGTTTTCTGCGTTAGACTAAACTGCAACCTAGAACTAAAACCCAGAGCTTCTTTAGGATGCAGACGCTTTTGAATCCATCCATGAATTACCATATCAGAACATGCTGCATGTGACAGTTTCAGAACATCTTTGGTATTTATCAAGTATGGATAGGCTCTCCCTCCTCAGCTTCTGATCAGCCACAGTTTCCACACTCCACATCCAAAAAATCAACTTTTATTCTGTTAGAAATCTGGAGCTTAAATTATGCAACACTGATTCTGAAACATGATTAAATTGAATCAAAGAATAATGTAGGAACAAAAGTATTATAATCCAATTGCACTAACAAGGATATAGAGGGAAAGTTTAAGAGTTGACGTGGCTGTTGTGTAAAATGTCCTCTGAGTCCTCTGGTTCAGAAATGAACTACACCATCACAATCAATCTCAGTGACGCGGCAGCAGAGTGGAGATGACAGCTGAAGTCTACCACACGCTACTCAACTGTCACAGGCCTAATTAAGATCTCTGCACCTCTCACATTAAATGACCTCGTCTCTGGAGTTTCCTCTGCAGCTGACACAGAACAGAGACGACGGTGAGGAACAATCAGACGTTCTGCCAAGGATACAGACTTTTATTATTTCATATCATTATGATATGACGGACTGCACTCGATGTGTTTGTGAGAGTGCGGCCGAGTGAAGTTTGATATCTGTGGGAGAAAATGCACAGAAACATGATGAAGTCACAGTTTAATGTAATTCAACACAGCATCACCGCAAGTGTCAGCTTCAATCATCACCATCAGGTTCAGTCTTTATTTATTTGCATTGAGAGCTTTGGTGTCAGTGCTGGAGCTGTCCATGGTGCTGGAGCTGTCCATGGTGCTGAAACACTTCTGTTCACTTTCCTTTACATATTCTTGTGAGATCGTACGTGACTCACAGCCTCTAAAATCTGGTTAAAGTAGAGAAACAGACGACAACTACAACTCAGTACTCTTACAACATTTCAATTTAGGCATTTATAATCCATTTATCGACTATTTTACTCATATATTGCTCTTCTTATATAAACCTACAGACTTTGGTGAACACACTTCAAGCACCAAAACAATCATCCACATCAGTAAAGGTTTGTTTTCACAAGAGAATTTCAAAAACTAGGCGTCAAGTTTTCAGCATTTCTGCCAAATGATCTGAACGATTCTGAAAGTTGTGATAAGAACATTTGGGTATCATGTGATGTGCAGTAATGTAGAAATCGAGAAAATGACCTTTGACCTCAGCGGGTTGAACAGATTCATTTCTCAGCAGTGATTTCTAACAGGTTTAGTTTCTATGTGTCTATATGTGTTTCATTTGGAGGACTCCTTCTCCCTCTGACAGATGTGGTGGTTGAAATGCACAATCAATCCAGAGGTGCTGTTACTGGGAATCAAACCCCTGTCATGTGCATTGTTGGGTTCACGCCACCTCTCCGCTTTTAAACCACTGGAAAGCCTCGTTGTTCAGGGAGTAATTGATTGAAGTTGGTGCAGCTTCCAGTTCCCAGTAAACTTGATTAATTACTTAATTGATTTGGTCTAAAAAGGTTTAGAGACCTAAATTAAAACTGGACTAAATTCTGTTGAAAAGTCTCTTTGTTCCCAAACACAGAAATAAGTCTCTTACATTATTTAAAAATAACACCTTTTTCATTTAATAAATAAAATGAATGAATCAAAACAAACTAAGTGTTGAAATATTCAGATGTGTCGAACTCGGCGAAGTCATCTTCTAATTACAAGAAGTTAAAAACAGCTTTTTCGCTTCAGGACACTTTGATGGAGACAGAAACATCCAGCGATCAAACTGCTGACCTTCTGGTGGCAGGACGCCCTCTCACACTAATTATAATTATAATGGAGGCATTAAGCTGCCACTGAGAGACAGCAATACTCAGAAGCTAAAATAATTACCGTGGTGGAATAAGCCGGCATTTTTTTTGATTCCCGTAATTTCAGAGTTGCTAAGCAATCAGCGCACAAAGGGCGAAAACACAATGCTGAGCAGCAGAGAAAGTGACTTGTCTTCACTCGCTCTGAGTTAGCAGCACAGCTGAAATGTCACTATTTGACTGAAACCCCTCCCTCAATGAAAGTTTATTCAGACGGCACCATGAAGGTTAAGTGGAGTGAAGTGCTCCCTGGGAAATATAGAGGAGGCTTCATGAAGATGTTTTCCTGTGGGGAAATGTTCTGTTCACAATGCTGCCTTTGTCCATTCGTGACTGTTGGGATTCCTTCAGGGGGGGGGGGGGGGTAAACCATTTAACCCATGTTAAAATGTCCAACTTTACAGCAGAAATAAAGATGTTTACAGCCTGGTACAAAAACTGTTTTGGTCTGTAGAGCTAATTTCCTCCTTCATGACACCTGTTTATATAACTCACCTTTAGATTTTATTAAGGACTACAGTTATGGAGGATTGAGGGCGTGGTCTCTTTGAGTGAAAGGTGGGTCAGCGTATGTTTGCCACAAACCAACATGCAGAGATTTTTGTATTAGCTGGGAGTTAGGGGGCAGAGTCAAACATTGCCAAGATGGCGAAAGTAGAGCAGCTCACTCTGAGCTTCAGAAACCTGTGGGTGACGTCACAGAGGCGACGGCCATCTTTGTTTACAGTCTGTGGTGACATACTCTCAGCTTCTAAGTTGATAGTGATTTACACATCCAGCAGTTACAGAGAAACATAATCACGTGGAGATCACATGATCACTTGTGTTTTCTTCCTCAGCAGTTACTGAGAATGTTCATTAATAATATGAACGGAGGCCAGAACTATGAGAATATGAACCTCCTTGTGTTCAGTGAAAGGTGAAAGGTGAGTGTGTGTTGGTATGACTAATCAGTTTGGGTGTGCATCGGACACACACACACACACACACACACACACACACACACACACACATATCCCAAATTTTCAATCTGAGTTCTTGCACCTCAGTAAATGGGCCACATTTGCATCTTTATAATATTCCCTTTCAGCTGCCTGAGCACGGGGAGCTCTGCGGCTTGCTGTGATGTATTTGTGCTCTGCTTTGCCGCTCACTATTGGATTAATTCTTAAACAGCTTCCGGAAACATCCTCACGGCTCCCATTCATCCCCACTGGCCATTCTTTCATATCTTCTTTACCCCGTCGCTCTGTCTCTCTCTCCCCTCATAGTTCTGTCTTTCTCCAGCTTTATTCTCAGCGTCTGTCTGTCACTGCCTTTGTCCGTCCCTTCACCGCCTCCTCTTCCGCCACAAATTGTGGTTTAGCTGCAGCTTATCCAGACTGATGGACTCGGTCTGCAGTCACAGGTACAGGACAGTTTCTTTTCTTTGATCTGGGCCAGAGTGGAAACTTTAATTTGATGCATCTTTCTACAGCAGGAATCTAAAAACGACTCGTCCACGGTGAGGACATACAGGATTTGCTGAACACAAGCATTCAGTTCAGATTTCACTTTGCCGTCGGCTTCATACGCACGAGTAACTGCTGACTATCGGATGACTGCAGCTGATTGTTAGTACCCATAATCCCTTGTGGTATGATTTGGGGTTGTTTGTTTCGGGTTCTATTTTGTTACAAATCAGATCCCAACTCTCTCGCATCACACAGTAATATGATTATTTTCTGCTTCCAAGGTTTTTACTTTAAAGCTCTGGTTTATTATCGTTGCCATGACGATGGTGGTTTATCTGTTTACAGCGCAACAAAACAAATCAACATGTGTTCAATTCCCATGTGAAACCAGCTGTTTATATTGTAACCATGACAACAAAGATCGTGTAATGTTGAGGAATAATTTATCTTAAACCCAAATCACCATCGTTTCTTGAACCTAACCAAGCCATTATAGTAACCATGGTGACGAGGGTAGCTGTGGAGGATTTTCACTTTGCGTCGCCTAGCAACCTTGACAACACGTAACTTGGGATACGTTGGGGCATGAAGCATCGACCTGTTGGAGCCTTTGAAATGGGACAACCGAGATCCAGTACACCTGCTGCTGTTGGAGCTTTTTCAGGAGACGCTACTATGGGTCGTATCAGAGGGTTGAAAAAAACAGGTTGGAGCAGTTGTTGGAACAGGTTTTGCTATAAAAATACAACCTGTACTTTTACTTTTGTTGAAACAGAATTTGGCAAAAAAAACACTGTAATATGAGACTCAAGCTTCAGCTGCTGTATTTTGTACAAGCTTTCTTTTCCCCCACATCACTCTTCTTTACATTTCATTTTCTCCCCTGGAGACAGCAATCCATTCCCATTAGAGAGTCATCTTATTTGCACTGCTGTGTCCCAGTGTGTGGAGAGGATTAAGGACTGTGGTTACAGCGCAGGATATGAATACTGAGCAGAATTCCATCACTCCGACTCCTCCATCGTTTAGATCAGGGATGCCAGAGTGAAATTGGTCACGGGGCTAGATTTTTTTCAAGTGAGAGCTCAGCGGGCCGAATTACACTTTCGAACTGAAAAGACCAAACACTGACTCAACATCACTGTTTGAAATGATTCATTAAGACCTACACATCAAAAATAAATTGCGATGGCACCACAATAGCCTCACAACGAGGCCTACAATTACACAGAAGCCTGCGCTGTTTGTCTCCCGCTCAGAGTGACACCAGGCAGCTCCGCAGGATTAATAAAGTATGTAACCTATTTTATTCGTTCATAACACATTTTTACCTAATGAAATTATCTGATTTAATTCACATTTTTGGCGTTTTGTAAAAAAATAAAACATTAAAAACATCTCGCATTGAGATGTAGAAGTATCACATTTATTGTATGCTTTGTTATCACGCTGTGTTTGAGACAATGTGTTTGCTAAATTAAATTATATTCACAAAAAAAAAATCAGCTGCGTTCAAGTTTGAAACAAAGCTGAGGCTGCAATCTGAACACTCTTCTTCTCTTTCATCTTTAACTGCTCTGAAGCTGAGAAATACAGGTTTGATAAAAGCATCAAGAAGTTTAAAAGATGCTCTTCATCACCTCAGGGCTCGGCCTCTACGGGGACACATTCGGAGTAAACGCGCTGACGGACAGCAAAGCAGAGGCTTGACAATTATCTGAGGTTGAAAAGCTGCTACAAGGTAAAATAAATCTTTGAAGGGCGTTTAGTCTGTGGACTCAGAGTAATGACTCAAAGGGAGAAACTGAGGAGACGCTGCAGCAGCGAGAACATTAACTGTCCAAACACTCACCTTTCTTTGAGAGGCTGCGGGCGATCTGAGAAACAGCATCGAAACAATGAGTGAGGCTGAAAAACAAAGGAGGAGATTAGGAGGTGATTTCTGACAGGTAACTGAGAACTCAGGTACGTCCAAACTGTTGCGGCACATGAAGGAGAGTTTATGTGCTCGAGCTGAGGACGAAAACAGATTTTAATCAATAATACAACAGAAAAAAACAGTTTTCTTTGGAAAGATATAGTAGAGTAATGGAGTCCGGAGCAGAGAATGAAGCCACACCCCCTCTGTGTGTGATGTAATCTGAGTTTCTCTGTTCTTTGTTTTGGTGGCTGGCCTGGTAGCACCTAAACCATTGGTTCTCCCCACATTTATAATCACACAGGCTCCGCCCACAGGTGAGGTGACACAGTGCAGCGTTCAGGTGAAAGCGACCTTATAGAATTTCCTCCACTGAAGAAGAAACCAGGTTTTCATCTAAAAAGGCCTCAGACAAAGAAAGAGCTGAGACCAGATCACAGGTGGACTGGACTGAGGACTACAGGGTCAGATCCTGGTCAACTGGTGGCCCATCACAAAAAAAAAGTTTTTACCAGCTCCATCAGTGTCATTTTACAGGTGAATTTCTTTCCCAGTCCGACCGTGGAGCAGAAACTTGTCTGCATTTACTGAGATGGAGAATCCTACGAGCTGCGAAAGATCCAGCTGGACTTTGTTTGTGTTTCC
This sequence comes from Seriola aureovittata, assembly GCF_021018895.1. Lineage (NCBI taxonomy): Eukaryota > Metazoa > Chordata > Actinopteri > Carangiformes > Carangidae > Seriola > Seriola aureovittata. The sequence goes on along the minus strand of NC_079377.1, from coordinate 25,769,901 downwards.
ATTGCTTAACTATTATTGTTAACATATATAACTTTTTTAATTTGAGTTTTTTAATCAGTAGACTTATTGGTAACAGTTTTCTAGGATACTCCACATTTCTTTAGAACAGCAGAGGGCTGAATGCTCTGTGTGCAGCCAAACACCAGCTGGTTTAGAACATAAGACGCCAGTAAGATTGAACTAAAGGTTTCCCTGCAGCTGAAGAGCTTCACTGGATCCCTGCTTTTATCCTGGTCTTGCTCAGATCTATCAGAGTGTACCGACAGCATCAGCAGCAGCTGCTGGACCAACGAGGGATTCCCCGACTTCGCTGAGAGAGAAACTGAAGGATGAGCTGAGAACCAGAGAGAAGACAATGTGCAACGTGGCGTCAGACGATCTGCAGATGCAACAAAGTGGAATTAAGCCGAGTGTCTGGAAGATTACTCAGCAGAGCCGTCATTGGTGCAGATGAATTCATCAAAGGTTTTCACTAATGAGCTGCCAGGTCAGGAGTTTTGGCGAATACCTGCAATCCAAGAAAGATGAGTTCTCGCCACTTGTCCGACCCCATTTGGGCAGAAACCACTTTAATGTTCTCTCTTCTGGAAAATCACCAAAATCTGAACATTTTCAAAAGCAAATGTCATCGCACTCAGAGGGGCTGGGGGGGGGGGGGGGGGGGGCATCAGGTAGACGGGGGGGCCGACAAACAACTTGATCACAGACTGAGTGAAGCACTGAGGAGGATTGAACAGACTGGGACTAAAGAGGAATTTAAATCAAAAGAGATTGGAGCAGAAGTTTCACTGATTAAACATGAAACAGACTTTTTCTCTGACTCTGAAGAACTAAAACCAGGAAACATCAAACATGGAATTCAAAAGCAATTATATTTATCATTATGTTTTATGAATGTTTCCACCCACATCATCATCATGTGTCCTGCTGCTGGAGGAGGAGGAGGAGGGCGGTCATGTTAATATCATGGGCTAAAGGAGGGGCAGGTACTCTGGGAGGAGCAGAAGAGATGACATCATCAAGAGTGTGAACAAGTTCATTTTTGGATCCAAAGTACAGAGAAATACTTGTCACTGATTGGATGATTTGGGTGATGGATGATTTCATTTTATTTTTAATAACGTGAAGCAGGAAGGGAAATGAAGCAGAGGAGTGGTGGATGAACGAAAAGACGATTTAAAAAAATATATTTTTGGCACATTTTAAGTATGATTCTCAACACGCCAAAATAAAAGTGACACTTCCTGTCAGAAAGTTTCTGCAGGTTTCTACAGGAAGCTCCAGCCTCCGAGCCGTGTAGACGTTCACTGACTGTCTGTGTCATTAACTTGATCATACTTCAATATTTCTTGCTGAACCAAGAAATAAGATTAATAAATCATTTCACCCAAGAAAATTTGCTGCTCATCTCGTGTCTGCTGGAAAACCAGATAAATGAAACCCACTTAAAAATAAAGCAATTTTTTTTTTTTTTTTTGCATATTTAAACTTTATGGGCTTGACAAGTGAAATGAGATGGAAAAAGCTCCATATTTTCTTCTTCTTCTGTGTTTTATTTGAAGTAAAAAAAGACATATTTGTGGATGGAGCTTTAACTCTAACTGAGATTAGTGCATGATGGATACAATGCTTTAACACTGATAAAGAAAACTGCACACATTCTGGCGTAAAATGAATGTGTGCAGACTGAAGTCACTTGATTTTTGTATGTGTTGTTGACAGACACACTTTAATTCCCACAATGCAACAGCAGGTCACACAGTAACTGTCACAACCGCTCTCTGGACAATATCTGCCAAATGTATTCACTGCATCACTCAACATTAGGAACACTTTTTGGACACACAAGACAACATCTCCACAAATAACAGACTCATAAATCACCGTCAAGCTGAATCAACTCTTCTTAAAACAGCAGAACATGTCTGGACTCTCATGGAGGTCGGATTTATTAAACTGCTGCTGAATTAGACAGCGTTTGTTTAAACTGGGCGTCAGATCCGGCTGAATGTGAACCATCCTGTGTGTTCTTGTATGGCCGCTGTCCAAGGTGCTGATCCTGGGACGCTCAGGGAGGCAGGAGCTGTCTGTGGTACTCACAGCCGCCTCATGTTATTTTAGTAAATTCTGCTGTTTATACGGATATTTCTTGGTGGGTGGCTGCTGGTTTCTAGCTGCTAATTAGATAGATGATTTATATTTAACATTTCCACCTTTCACTCTGAGACACGTCCTAATCCCATCCTGCCTCTTCTACAGAGGAACGTATTAAAAGAGCTGGCAGCCAGGACCCTCAGATTGTAGCAGGTGGTCCACACACACTCTCCAGAGCACCAACAGCTTAGACCACATCACACCCGCTGCAGAGCTGCTCTCTGTCGGACCTCTGTCTGTGAAGTGTAAAGAACATGTGAGAAAATAAATTTATGTTAGATGATATTATACTAAAAAATATTTGTATTATTGATTTGATTATTTTGTTAAAAAAAAGATTTTAAAAGCAGCTGATATGACGTGTTCCCTGAATATTAATCAATGTAAATGTTTATTAAAGGTTACTATACTTTGGAAGGATATATTGCAAAAACAGATGATGATGTCAAAAAACACTTGGACAAATGGGAAAGGTTTATTGAAGTTGAGAGCTGGTTCTCACTGAGTTGAGAAAATTTAATTTTGTTTTTGAAATGTATTACGTAATATAGAATTCGATTTATTTTGCCTTTGTTTTGATATTTGTTCTTTAATATTTTATTCAGGTTGTCAGGCCTGATGGATTCTGTGAAGTTATGTTGTTGGTTTAATTCGACTCAGAGTGAAGTTTCTGTTTATGTCCATTAAAAAAGAAAAAGAGTCGGTGAAGCGTCTCGTGTCGTCACCACTTTATGGATTTTCACAAAAAAAAACAAAAAAAAAAAATATTTTACAACCGTGACCTTGAAACACTCTTGAACATCTGTTAACATCTGGAATGTGCTGTCACATTTTACTACAGCACGATCAAACATCTGCTCACACACTAAATCTTTGACTGCCGTCACCAACAGAATTATACGTCTCCGCCTGATTTATCATTTGTTCTGTTGTCTCTCTCTCTCTCTCTCTCTCTCTCTCTCTCTGTCTGTGTTTTTAATCTTAATCTGCACAAACGGGATTACACAGCTGTTCTCTTCTTTCTGTGTTTTTTATCTGATGAACTGTGACATCAGATCAGATCAGCGAAGGACGTTTCCCTCCATGAAACCTTTTGCAGGATGTGAGAGTTGCACCAATTAATCCGGGAGAAGAGCGAGTGGTCCCTCCCCAGGACTCAGTTCCCAGAAAGACTAATTGAATAATCAGATAATTAGAGCCAGGAAAAGCACCGGACAGTGGGCAGCGCTGAGAGTTCATTTCACACTGACAGCTGTAACAGAGTTAATATTCTCACTGTAAAATAATTTAAACTGATAAAAGAAAAAAGGCCGGTCTCGTTCATTCTGCTGAGATGAACCAGGAAGTGGATAAAGATATGAATGTGAGTTTTGTCCCGTCGGGTGGAGGCTGATTGTGTATAACACTTCCTGTTCCTCTCCTCAGTCGTCACTGAGTCTCTGTGTTTGGATCAGTGCAGAGGCTTCAGTTCACACACACACACACACACACACACACACACACACACACAGTGACACACACAAACACACACACACACACACAACCTAGTTCCAGGTTAAATCCTTGTTCATCCGGAATCAGAGAAAATATTAAACATTTGTGTGAAATTTTGTCCTAATTGCTGCCACTCTGACCTCTGACCTCTGACCACCAGAGTCTAATCAGTTCATCCTTGAGTCCAGGTGAATGTGTCGTGAAAGTCTCGTTCTGTTCATCAGTATGTGCATGAGTCACAGCAGAAGGCGGGAAACGGCAGCAGGAAGAAGCTGTAGACTTCCTGTCTGCTGATGACAGACTCGGTGCCGCTGCGTCAGAAAAAGTTCTGGTCGTTACGATTCAGCTGGAAAACGTGACTTCACGTCGCTCTGTGAGGATTCAGGTGTGGGTCTGAATCTGATGAGGCTGTTTCTCCGCACGACGACTGACGATGAACTGAACTGAAGAAACATGTTTCTCTCACCAGGTCATCGTGTTCTGGAGGAGAATATTTTACTTCCAGTCAGTTTGAGTTTTATGGAAATCCTCCATGTTGCTCTGTGAGTGGGCGGAACAAATGAAAACAAAACAGGAAGTCAAACAGAGAAACACAGGACGACCCGCTGAGGCGACTCTGCGGCGGGAGGAACGGTCAGGAGACGTCGGGGTTCAGACGGGGGAAGGAGGATCAGGATGTTCAGAAACAGAAACAGGACTGAAGGCTCACGAGTCGTCTCTCTTTGAGGCTAGAGACTCGATTCACAGACAAGAGGCTGAATCATCGCTCAGGTGTCATGTGACGGGGAATCTGTCGGACCCAGACGGAGACACGTGACTCACGTTCAGTGACCGGGAAGATATTTATTAGGAGAATAGTTGATTAGTTGCCTACCAGGGAGCTAATTTAGTCAGGAACCACAGTCCGTCTCTTTGTCATGGACACGATGTCTCAGTGACGAGGAAACTTCTTCACATTTGGCAAAAACATTCACTCGGACTCAAGGATGAACTGATTAGACTTTGGTGGTCAAAGGTCAAAGTCAAGGTCAAAGTCAGTGTGACCTCACAAAACTCTTTTTATCCATTACTCAGGACTTCACAGTAATTATGACAAAATTTCACAGAGATGTTTAATATCTCGTTTGACTGGATCAACAGGAAGTGACCTGGAACTAGTGTGAGTGGCGGAGGGATACGACCACGAGGAGGTGGCTCTACCGTGACACCTGTCTCTGTGGCGTTCAGTGGCCCTGAACCAGGACGCCCAGCAAGGTGTGCTAATCAGGGCTGGCTCTCCTCCCTCAGCGGCTGCTCGTCTCTGACCTATAAACCACGCCAGGAAAACACGCCGTCGCTGCCAGATCGCCATCTCCGCAGGAAACAAGCGCTCGGCTCTATTGACTTCTCTTGGCGAGCGCCACAGATTCACTCATGCACTTGAGAACAGGGTGACAGATGACTCATCTGTCATACAACACACACACACACACACACACACACACACACAGATAAACAAACAGTGAAGCGGTTCATGTGGAAGTCAAACTGCTCCTCCTGCTGCAGTTGCTTTTAATCATTAACATTCAAATTGCATCTGAAGTAAATAAGTGAATCCTGGAGGAAGCACAGTTTAAATTTTGATTACATGAAGCAGGAAGTGATGAGAACTTTTACTGGATGTCACTGCAACAAAGTGAGAACCTGAACTCGTTCTCTAAACTGGGGTCGGGTGACGATGGATGTGAGAGTCGGGAGGATGTGGACTGGTCTAATCATGTCGTGATGAACGTATACATATTGCATTCGAAGTGAAGGAGTTGAAGTGTCTTGGGCTCTTGTTCAGGAGGGAGGAAGGAAGGAAGGAAGGAAGGATCAGCGGTGAAGAGGTTGTGAGCAGCTCTGATATCTGACGTAGAGTCTCTGCTTCTTCTCGTTGAAGGGAACCAGCTGATGTGGTTCGGACATCAGATCAGGATCCTCCTGGAGATCGTTGCTGGAGAGAGGGACGTCTGGACGTCTGCCACCGACACCCGACCTCGGACGAGCAGCAGAAAATGCATGAATGGATGGATATTAAAAAATTATAACAATGTTTTCCCCAGAGACTTTGACAGATCAGATCAGCCGGAGCTCTCTGCTGTAACTTCATCTCCTGTGTCGTGTCGGGCAGCTGCAGTCCTGATCCCACTTCCTGTTCGTCACACTTCGCCCTGACAGGTGTGAGACTCAGTTTGAAGCTCATGGTGACAAAACCGCTTTTTCTCCTCTCGTCTCATTTCGTATGTGAGACCGACGTCTGAGTGTCTGACGCAACGATGTGAGGAAGTAAATGAAAGCAGCATCTCTCCATTTAGTCTGACTAACAGTTAAAAACCCAAAGACGCTCAATTCACACTGTGACCTTGTCCTTTGACCTTTAACCCCCAAAATGTAATCAGTTCATCCTTGAGTCCTGGTGAAGGTTTGTGACAAATGTGAAGAAGTTCCGTCGAGGCGTTTCTGAGACATCGTGTCCACGAGAATGAGACAGACGGACGACCTGAAAACAAAATGTCTCTGACTGTCGCCGTGCGGACGAATAAAAACAGACGAGAGTCAGAGAAAGAGAAAGACGGAGGAAACAACATGATGAAACAGTCTCTCTCCTTCCATCCAGATTGAATTAACAGCATCTCTCTTCATTTGCTCGTCCTCTTTTTCCTTTCCATCACTGATCATCCCATTAGGCCGACTGCATCCTCTCCTCACAGTATCAGTCACCCCCCCCCCCCCCCCCCCCCCCCCAGACTTCCCATTGAGCCTCCTGCCATCCCAAAATAACCTTGGCAACAAGAGAGGAAAGGTGAGTATGATAGGTTCGCTCTGTAAGATGAGGGAGGGAGGAGAGAGAGAGAGCCCCCCCTCTTCGTCAAAGTCATTATATTCTCTCTGTTTCCGCCTCTTGACCTCGGCGAGTTTCCCGCCGCAGGGACACTTCCTCCTCTCATCAGCATCTCTCTGCCTCTCAGGCAGCTAGATTTTAACCACACGGTCTCACGGCGTCGAGTTACTGCAGCAGGAATCATCGAAAACGATTCCTCTGACTGAGACGCCAGAGACTCACCTCCTCCACTCAAATTAAAATCTACTCTCAGTTTGATTTAGTCCAAAAAATGGCCGCCGTGTCTGGACTGTCAAAAGAAAACTCAGTGAATAAATGTTTCCAATGTCATTTTCTTATTAATACTTTATTTGTTTAACACTCTACATTATTTTATTGTAGTTTTTACTTTAAATGATAAACATTGATATTTGTAATAAAACCAAACTCCTTTTACAGCAGTGGCCAGTTTTTGTTTTGCTTTTATTTTCTTTACTGACCAAAGGAAATAAACATTAATTCAGGTACGACAACAGAACGTTACACCTGAACTTCAATGACAGAAACACAGAAAGAAAATATAAAAAGAGTCAAAATGTTAGAAGATAAATTCCTTTGAAAAATATCAAACTAGAATCAGCTCTTCGTGTTCGAATCCCTCAGTTCGTCGTTGAGTCCTAGTAAACGCTTTTCCCAAATTTGATGAAGTTCCGTCAAAGCGTTACTGAGATATCGTATTTGACCTTTGGCCACCAAACTGTAATCAGTTCGTCCTTGAGTCCAAGTCAATGTTTTTACCAAATTTATAAAGATGGTCATCGCTTCTGTGACGCCACCCGCAGGTTTCTGAAGCTCAGAGTGAGGCTGATCCACCATCGCCATCTTGGCAGTGTCTGACTCCGCCCCCTAACTCCCAGCTAATTCAAAAATGGTCAAAGAGGAGGGGCCTGTGTGGAGTTGAGACTTCCATGCATGTCTATTTGAGTCAAGCATTCGCTCACCCACCTGTCACTCAAAGAGGCCACGCCCTCAATCCTCCATAACTTTTGTCCTTAATAAAATATAAACAGGTGTCATGAAGGAGGAGTTTCTGTACCAGGCTGTAAACATGTTTATTTCTGCTGTAAAGTTGGACAGTTTAACATGGGAGTCTCTGGGGACTGACTCACTGTTGGAGCCAGACTCTAGTGGTTGTTAGAGGAACTGCAGCTTCTGGTTCTTCTTCATGTTTCAGCTTGACAAAAGTGCAGATATGAAATAACATAACAACATCAACCTGCAAAAACAAACACTGACAAGACGCTGTTTGTGGATACTGACCACAGCGACAGTGACCTCAGTATGTCATGATCTCATCTCAGGATCTGGACATTTGTTTTGTGTTTTTCTTTCACAACAGAAAGTAATTTCTCCATCCGAGGAAGTGCTCTGTCCAACCGTCCAACCGTCTTTCAAGCTGCGGCTGTCGTTACTTCCCACCTTTCTAAAGGTTTTTAGACCCTTTGACTTCGGGGCTGTTTTCACCCACAACAAAAAACACTTGAGGAGCTGGTTTCGTCTCGCTCGATCAACCTGCAGCTTTTTGAGCAGAAACAGTAGAAAGAAGTCGTCACGGACAGTGCAGCCTCATACTCAGTCCAAACATGTACTTCCTCCCGGATCTGTATGTTTCTCATTGTTATGTATTCAGCTTGTGTCTCGTGCAGTAGCTGGAAGCCGTGCGGGTCTGAGTCCATCAGCGCAGCGGAAGCCACCATGAAACAGCTGCACTGAGGTGGATGGAGAAGCATGGAATAAATTCCCTGCCTGAGTCAGTGGAGGGACGAGGGACGAGGGACGAGGGACGAGGTGTGGAGCAGATTTCCAGCCCAACGTGGACACATGCAGAGTGACAGGATTATTTATAGACAGACAGACGGATCAGGAGTTTGATGTTACAGCTTCAACTTAAAGGGAAAAGTGAAAGTGAGGCGTGTTGACGAGGCCTTCAAGACACACAGGATTTTACAGTTTGTGACGTCCCCATGGTGCAAATGACTTCACGTGAAATCCTTCAGTCTACGTTCTTCACGACAGGTGACGATAGAAACTGTCTGGTTTCATTAGTGTGTGAAAAATATGTGGTCCACATTTCTACGTTCTACATTCACAGAGGCGCACAGTCATGAGAGGAAGACCAGGCGAAAGCTCGGGGCCCCAAGAACAGATTCATACAGCACCATCCAGACACAAGCCACCTACCACGTGTGAGGCATGTGAGGCGTTTAGGAAACATCTGTAAACTGTAACATCTACCACGTGTGAGGCTGCAAATCACTGGATATATGACAATTAATCAAATGTGAATATTTCCTTTAAGTTTGTCTGTCGTTTCTTCTGCTACAAACGTCCTAAAAATCAACTGTCACTGTCACATGACGAGATGTCTGGCAGCCATTTAACCAAACACTCGCTACACCCATCCATCAATAACTTCCCTTTATTTCAGAACCATAATCCTCACAACACATGAACAAATAAAACCCAAAAAGAGAAATCCAGGAACCAGATGAGGATTCACACCTGCAGCTAGAATCTCTGTTCCCTGTGTTCTAACTTTGCAATTTAATCAAAGTCCGTCCAGAAGTTTTAAACTTATGATTTATGACAGTAAATCAAAACTAAAGCTCCTCCACTCACTTCCTGCTTTATGTTTTTCAATTACTGTGTTAATTGTTCTGCACTGAAACACTGAGGCAAATTCCTGGTACGAGAAAATGAACCTGATTCTGATTCTGAAGGTCTCCAAGTGCATCGCTGATTAAAAAACATCCTGCAAATTACACTCTCATAAAGCTCATTTGCATTTGCTAATGTACTTTAGATTCTCCTTCCAATCATAACAACAAAGACGTTATATTGAACATATCTTCAACACGCTCTCCGTCAGTGTCTTTCACTTGTTCATCTGCTCCTGACTGAAGCGTCATTTACATTTTTATGACTCTGTCAACGCAAAACACTTGGTTAAGATTAGAGTCTGAGACGAAGCACAGGATTGGACCATGACTCCTCCTCCTCCTCCTCCTCCTCCTCCTCCTCCTCCTCCTCCTCCACCGTGACATATCGAAGAACATGATCTACACGGCGCTCTGTCTCCTTATCCCACACTTCACATTAGCTGACATCGTTTATAAGACACAGGGTTTCATGTAAACGTAAAACAAAGTTTGGCGGCTTTAAAAGACAATGGCTTTAGAAAACCAACAGTATGTGCAACATGTTTTATTTCAGTGATATTGATCGAACTTTCAGGACTGAACTGAAAACAGACGAGTCGTTTGTCTCAACTCTCTTTCCTTTTATTCTTCCTGTTGTGAACCTGCGATCCATCTGAATCTCCAGCTGTTGCCATGGTTGTGATGTTTTAGACCGAGATAAATAACAAGGAGTTAGTATTAGTTATTATTAATGTTTTTTAAAGATCATTTCATTTTAAAACATTTAAAAACATTATTTATTTTCTTATTTTCTCGCATCTTTTCACCCAATTTGTTCTGTTTTGCAAATGATTTGTCGACCCACTCACAATACCTTCACGTCCCACCAGTGGGCCTCGCCCCACAGGTTGGGAACCACTGTACGAGTTGGTTTATGCTCCTACTGAACATGTGGATCTTTAAAAGTGGATGGGTAGTATCATTTAAAACTCAAACTGGAGGGAACAGTGTATTTGTTGAGGACTATTTTCAGCGGCGGATTAATCCACGTTTGGTGCTGTAGTGAGAATCTGGGGCGGCAGGACGGAGTGTGTGTTCATAGTGATGAGGGAACAAGTGATGTGTTTATAAGATCAGTGTGTTGTTGTTGTTGAGCTCTTCAGCTCTTTCATTTGACGTCTTGAGGTTTTGGTCCTTTACGTTTCCTTGAGTTGAGCCGCGGATGAAGAGACGGCGTCGTTGGTGTTTCTGATGCTGTGAATCTCTGTGATGAGCAGGAAGCTGAGGATCACACGACCTCTTTAAAGTACAACACACACTTCAGGGCTCAGTACCGGAGAGCAGTAACGTCCCTCTGGAGACGCTCCCCGTCCTCCTGATAATGATGAACCGAAGCGCTTTGTGGTTAAGGGTCATTTCGCGGCCCCCAGCCGAGCTGTCAACGCAAACCTCTCTCCACGTCGGGAGGTTCAGTGTGTGAATTTAAATCAGACTAAATCAGATCTGACTCTGTTATAAAGATAATGAGCGTTGTGTTCCTCCTCCGTCCTGCAGATCGACGCTGGCGGCTAATGGTTCGCATGACGGCAGCATTAATTACCAATCTGCTCCCTCGCTTCTCTTGTTTTTGTCTTTCGGGGGAATCACAGCGTCTCTCTCTGAACTCAGCATCAATATTAAAGGGAATTTAAATTTCATGGCGAGATATTAGTCGATCACTGTTGGTGACGGACTTCAGTTCAAAACATGAGACACTGGCATCGTTTCTTTTCCTCCTCGCACTGTTTGTAAATGAATGACCAGTGTGAAAACAAACCTGTCACTTTCATTCTAGTTATTTCCTGACAAGTAGAAAAAAAGTGCTTAGTTGTGATGTTGTGAAATGCCACACACACACACACACACACACACACTCTCACACACACACACACACACACACACACACACACACACACACACACACACACACTCACACTATCACGTCTCCTGTGTGGAGATCTGTGACGCTGATGGACAGAGACATCACAGACAGTGACATGAATATTCAGACAATAACTCCATGAATTTGACTGATGAACCAGTGAAATAAAAACACAATCACTTTGAACTGTCGGATTTCATTCCTTTTATTTACAGTCTGTGTGTAACTTCAGTACATCCATATTCTCACAAACAGAGGAGAGTGTTTGTGTTCCTTAATCATTGTAAACATTTGGATTATTTCAATTAATATAATAATAATTTTTACTTTATATTATAACCTTTGAGATTTGTAATGAAAGCAAACTTTACAACATGTCCAGCGTTTCTGTTTCTAATTGCATCTCATTATTATCATGAAACATTTCCTACTGACACTAAAGTTCATATTAAAAGCCTTCGGCTGGCAAAACACTGGGGGGCTTTTATTGTGAAACAGTAACAGAAAAGTGAAACAGGAAACACAAAAACTGTGGAAAAGTATAAAACACTTTTCCACATTATTTATTTTCTTATTTTCTGAGTGTAAAACACTTTTCCACAGTTTTTGTGTTTCCTGCAAAAAACTTTCCCTCTGTCCTGGAAGACTTTTAATGTGAAACATCAGCAGGAAGTGTTGTATTATGGAGAGTATGACATGACGTTAATGTTAATGACTGTATTTACAGTCTGAGACAAACATGGCTGACACGGTTTCTCCTCCTGAGTCAAGTCACGTCATTCATGTGAAGACAATCAGAGGTGGATTTATATTCAGCGTCAGTTTGTGATCATCAGAGGAACGAGAGAACAAACACAGAGCTGGTTTCATAGAGACTCATTTTGATCATGCGGGTCTCGTCTGTGTGATTCATGTCTTCGGATGAGAAACCAGCTTCAATCAGCTGCTGACAACAACAATGCCTCTGGTTTTATTTCGCTTGCTCCTTTATCGTGTTCATCATCCATCCGTCTTCATCAAGCCATTGTTGTTGGTTCCTTCTCTTCAGCCTCTTCTCCATTACCTTTAATTCTTCTGATTACGCTCTGATAAATGTCTTTGTTGACTGGACTGACACGGTTACATATAAAAACAACAATTTTCATAGTAAAACTCTTTCTTCTGACTGACTTTTAGCAGCAGTTCAAGTTGTTTTTTAAAAAAGGGGCAATTTGTCCGATTGGTGTAATTTGTCTCGTCTGGTCGGTGCAGAGGTTTTGACACATGCTGTGGTTCATCTAAAAAAAACAACACATCTGGGTTACAGCCAGTCAAAGGTTTCTTTTAGGAAAGCAGAACATTTTCTTCTTCTTCTTCATACACCTGAACATCTCGCTCCGAAACAATGGGCTTTAATCTGCTGCCTCCACTTTTAAAACACTAACAAACTTAGTCCATGCATCCTGTGAAACAGGTGGTGCTAAAAACTTGTTGAGGTATTTCCTACTCACAATGCTAGTTAGCAAATCGCTAACATCCTAAGAGGCCAAGAACATGCTAGCAGTCGTTGGTCACAAGTGCTGAACTACAAGTCAGAAAGCTAGCGTGGACATAAAGTCACACAGTTTGAGAGACGTATTTGTATCAGGCTCCAACCTCCAAGCTGAAACATGAAGAAGAACCAGAAGCTGCAGTTCCTCTAACGACCACTAGAGTCTGGCTCCAACAGTGAGTCAGTCCCCATAGACTCCCATGTTAAAATGTCCAACTTTACAGCAGAAATAAACATGTTTACAGCCTGGTACAAAAACTGTTTTGGTCTCTGGAGCTAATTTCCTACGTCATGACACCTGTTTATATAACTCACCTGTTTATATCACTCACCTGTTTATATAACTCACCTGTTTACATTTTATTAAGGACTAAAGTTATGGAGAATTGAGGGCGTGGCCTCTTTGAGTGACAGGTGGGTGAGCAAACCAGCATTCACCAGTCTCAGCTCCACACAGGCCCCTCCTCTTTGACCATATTTGGATTAGCTGGGAGTTAGGGGGCGGAGTCACAGCATATATAGAGTTAGTGTCAGGTACACTGTAAAAAAAAAATTCAGATTTTACAGAAAATAACTGTTTTCGAACAGTAATTTTCTGTTTTAAAATTGTGGATAAAAGTCTGTAAAATGACAGAAATTACGTGAATTTACAACCAAACTTCTATTTTAAGCATTATGCCAATAATAATAATTACATTTATTTCCCATTTCTGTAAAGAAAAATTACTGTATTATTTATACAGTAATTTTTCTTCTTTCTTAAATTACAAACAAATCACGTAAAATGACAGTAATTATCTGTAAAAAAAAAATGTAGCTTGTTAAAATAAAGGTTAATGTCCATACTAACAATTTAAAGATTTTCTCTGTAATTTAAGGGGGAAATCTTATTAGTTTTACATTTTATTAATTAAATGTGCATGTGTTTGTTCTAGTAATCAGAGTCCTGGAGGAAACACAAGGAGAACATGCAGCACTGCAGGAAAGAACCAGGAGCTTCTTCCTGCCTGGACTTTACTAGTCTGTGTGTTTGTGTCATTTACCATAAAAGAAAACAGCAAATATCGATCAGCTGTAAGGGACAGGTGCATGAATGTCTGCTTCAGTTGAGGACTGGTTTGAGAATTAAATCAACAATCTTCTATATGACAAATATCTGTCTACACATTTTGTAAACGTCACGTTATCTTAACTTGAACTATCGCGACGTCTTGATGGACAATGTATTAACTGACATTAACGCTGCGCATTACACTAACGCAGATCAATTAAACTGGGTCACGTGGAGAAACACAAACCAAACGTCGTTAGATTAACGTCGATTAAATTCACCTTTTTATTGGGCTTTGACTGAACACCTCCACGGGCTAACCCAGGGTGACACAGGTTATCAGCTAACGCTAGCACTAGCTGGCTAGCTTGGTTAGCAAGGTGCATCTTCACCTGAACCGTGATATTAACAGGGATGCTAATTTTGGCTAGCAAAGAAATAAGCTTAAAACAAAATGTACTTACCGGAAAAAATTGAACCGCCGACTCCTCTGAGTTTCTTTGAGAACAACTGAACACAGAACAAGACATTTACAGGTAAACAACATGTTGGAGCTGATGAACTGAACACACCTCATTAACGTGTTAAAGTCAAAAGCTAACCGCGATTAGCGCGCTAGCTATAACAGCATTTTATTCAATGTAGAAGAAGCTAAGCTTTGTTTAAGCTTTATTAAAGTAATGGGAAACAAAAAAATGATTGAATCATACTTTTTAAGGACTTGACAGTGAATCTTAGTGTCTCCTGTTATTTCTTCCCCCAGATGCTCCAAGGATCCAGCTGATTACTGGCAGTTTGAAGGTGGATTTTTCTTCATCTGCTCCGTCACTTCTGGTAAAGATTCATTGATCTTTGTGGGATGTTGTGATTTGACTTATTAATACACTGTATAGTTGGATTCTGACATAAAAGACAGTATAATGTTTGTCCACATATGTTGTCAGAACTATATGGAGAATACTGTGGAAAACAAGATCAAACTGAAGCTAAAAAACAACAGACCCCCCCCTCAGCTCCACAGCCCCTCCTCTTTCAGAGGTGACGTCATCACCTCCTCATTATAGGAACCTTAACAGGCAGATAGACCAATGGAGAAATGCCAGTTTTAGTTCTTCAGATCATCCCGGGGCTCTGAAGAACTATTTGTGAATAATTGGTTGATATTGTAAATTTACATCCGAATATATTAAATAAAAGTGTTATAAAGTCAATAGTGGTGTGTATGTTATTTGTAATTAAGTTTCCAACCCCACTTTAGTTGAAAGACTACATACAGAGACTTAACAGTTTAATTTGCATTTCTTCAGTAAATTATATTTTATGAGAAATGTAAGAAAATTAATCTGAATCTGAATCATTAAATATTGTATTTAGATTGTTTTAACATTACTTTACACTTAATGATTCAATGTTAACACAAATACTGTTGAAGTTTGAGATGATTTTAATCTGTTTTACACAGTATTTCTTACTTTGTCTTCCAAAACAAAAGGTTTACTTTACAATATTAAACGTGTTAATATTTCATTGATTGACACTTAATTTTATTATTAGGAAAAAGTTTCTCTGCAGAAACTTTAGTGGATTCACTTTATTAAAGGAGTTTGATGATAGTAAATTAGGAAAAATCTGTAAAATAACAGTTTTTCTCTTTAGAAATATTAATGAAACTTTCTGTAAAGATATTGTTTTTACACTTTATTGGAATTAGGACATTTTACTTTAATTTTAAGGTTTTTGTTTGATTTCAATGTAAGTAGTCGACAGACTTAGTGTCCGACACGAGCTCAGAGTATCTGACAGCGTCGTTATAAATCACCTCAGTCGTCAGGTTCCTCGATGCTCTTTAAATCCTGAGTGACTCTGACGAGACTCAGGAGACAAAGAGACTGAAAACACGTCAGTACACGGTTTACCAAGAAATAATCAGTATCACACACACACACACACACACACACACACACACACACACACTGAGCAGCAGCTTGTATTTCCTGCGGCTGCATCGTGTGTTGAAGCCTGTAGCTCTTGATCCAGACCTCTGTCAGTCTTTATTTGGGCAGTTATCAGCGCCGAGACAGAGGAAGCTGTAATCTGTGCTGCACAGCTGACGGGGAGAGATTGCACTAGGAAAATGTTTTGTATATATTTCTGTTTTAAAAGAAATCTTTTATTTTGTCAGAATTATCTTTATTGTAATTTTCAAGAAGCCCAGACAACAACAACAGACTCAGTGGATGGAGCCTGGATTTTAGGAGCGTTGGGTTCAGCTCCACTTCTCTGAGGAAGCAAAACTTTTATTTTACATTTATAAAAACTATAAAAACTATCACACCTTAAACACCTTAAAAATCCCAACATGGATCATTTGTAAATGTTTTTATTGTAAATTCCACCCAGTTCCCAGAAACAATATTTAACCTCATTGTGGTCGTGGGAAGCTACGGCCCAGTTAATGTTAATTAACAAGAGGGAAGATAAACATAATATAACTGGAGAAACACAGAGCAGCCTATCACTGATTAGAGTTCACATCATCCCTGATAAAGTCAAATTTAAGTCAAAGTGCTTCATCGTTATTCTGCAGAAAGTTTTAGTTGTTAAATGTCGTTATTCATCCTTCAACTTCTTCTGGAACTCAAAAAAAAAAAAAACAATTCAAAATACATAGAGCTCGTCGTGGAAGCAGATTATTTTTCCATGTTCGGACAAAGAACATTTCTGCAGTTTACACTTATTGAATGTGTCCGAATGATGAAACCTGGCCTAAGGTACAAACTGCCTGCTTATTCGTTCATGTTTGTAATGGCTAGATGAGATGAACAGAATAATAATATCTCAATAGTTATTTAATTGTTTGTTTGTTTTTACAAGAAACAAAGATTCTCTAATTCCCAGAGTTCCATGAAGCTCACACGTCCCTGCCAGAGACAAACACACCCACTGAGTAACAGACTGAAAACTCCTGGTGCATTCAGGTGCTCTCCTCAGTCTGTAGGAAACTTTTGGGCGGTAAATAAGACCTGGGTCTAAAGACTTCAAGTTGTGATGCTTCACTAAACACTAGAAATCACAGGTTCATAATAAATGCACTAATACAAAGTTCAAGCGATAGTTTCACATTGATTGACGACAACTTCAAAACAAACTTCTGGTAAATACAATATGGTCAAATGCCCATTTAGGTGAGCGTGCTGCATTATGGGATTCCAGCATGTGTTTAAATGCAGGATTTATTACACTCAGTGAGAATGAATCTCTCAGTTGATTGACAGCGTTGGCGTGGGAACGTTTGTCACATGGGTTGCTCCTTCTGTTACAGTCGATCGTCTCTCTGCAGTTAAAGACTGTCAGACCTCCGGCACCAGATGTTTTCTCTCTCTGATGGACGTCAACACTCAGACTGAACCTGGTGCTTTTCCAAGCAGCGCTGAGCTTTTGTGGAGGAGAGTTGGTCAGGTCGCTTTAAAATCACAGGGCTGTGAAATACGTGAGCGTGGTAGATACCGGTCACTTTCTCCCCTGCTACGGTTTCAGGTCGAACTCAACTAAAAGGTCAGTAGGTGAACTTTTCAGTTGGAAACTTTCCAAGACGAATCATCAGACGGATTTGCAGGGCTCATTTAGATCAGTTTATTTCTGGAAGTTATGACGACTGTCCGGGTTTCGATCTGAGTCAGTGTAAGAATCGAACACGTGGACGATCACTAGACTTCAGATTGATGTGGCGATGTGGTTTATAACTGTTCCTGTAGGTTTAAAGAGTTTTTCGTGTTCTTGTGAGCGATCAGGCCCAAAGATCGAATCAACGTCTTTTTAGGTAGAATCACGATCCACGATCTGAATCACGAGCTTCTCCACAGATTTAGTTGAACTCGTGATCACATGACAAATTGTGCACATTACCATTACACGGTACCTTCAACTAAAAGCCCCAACGCACAAATCTCTGCATCCTGTGGCTGATTTTATTTTGAAAATCCTGACCAGAAGTTTTGATCAGTATTTTTCCAACTGCTTGACGCTTCTTCCAGATGTTCGTCCGTTGTTCTTTCCCCATATTGCTCTCTTCTTCTTCTTTTTCTTCTTCTTCTTCTTCTTCTTTACTGTTCTGTCACAACCACTCATGCTTTTAGCTGAGTTCATACAGAGTCTTTGTTTGGACAGCCCTGTTATTTATTTGAGGTGCTATATGTACGTACTTTAATTTGAAAGTTAAATCGCTGCTGACCACTTCCTGACTGTAGCTAACTCCACCATCGAGAACTAACTAACTGCAGCTGGTGCCGTCGCTAGCTGCCTTTAGCAGGCTAGCTGTTTAACAATTAACATGGTTCTGGTTAGCATTGATTACATTTTTTAATGAATTAAATATTTAAATATAGAAACTTTTAATTACGTCATCTGTACAATTCATCTGATAAAAGATGATATCCCAGGGTCAGATCATCCTCCACCTTTAGTCAGTTTGTTCTTCTTTTCTTGGCACCGTGTTCTTAAAACTCCACTGCTGTTGTTATTGTGCTGTAAATTTACACTGACAATATCAAACCTAACGGCTTGTTGCTCCGCCAGTGTCACGGAGAAGCTGCAGTGTTAATTAAACTCCACAATCTCAGAGTGTTTGATGGAACAAACATGATAACTTTATGATTTATAGTGTCCTTTAGTTGGATTTTTATATTCCTTATTAACTGTCAGGGATGAGTGATGTCAGGACCCAAATGACGACAACAACAAAAGTGGCTGGAACAAAAATGACTTTCAAACAGATGATCAAAAAATAAAAAATAAAACCTTAAAAACTGTCAAGAAAGAAAAACTCAGGAAACTCGAGGGAAAGTCAAACAGAAATTCCCAAAACACTGAGAACATGAAACAAGAGACACAGGAAACTTCAAACGGACGAACTGACACAGACAGAGACCGAGACAGGTGATCGATCTACAGGTGAGACACATCAGGGCGGGGCCGACAATCAGGGAAACGGGACAAAGACAGGAAGTCAAACTAACATGAGACACACAAGGAACGTGATTACAAAATAAAACAGGAAATGAACAAATGTCCAAGGAGTCAAACAAAGCGTGTGTTGTGTTGTGGGGTCGGGGTCCAATCAGAGACGCACCTGCCTCAGGACAGCTTGACTTCTGAAGTATTTGTAGAACGGATCAGAACATCAAAGGTCAAAGGTCAAGGTATTTTATATGCCTCTGGATAAACAGGGAGGTAACCTGGAACTAGTCTGAGTGGAGGAGGGATACGACCAGGAGGAGGTGAGTGTAGTTGAACCTTGTGTCTCTGCTAACAGTCTGATGGCCGTCACAATATTTGCCTCAATGTCAGTTTCCTGCTTTCCAGTCATACGCAGTTTGTTTCTCCTGCAGCTTGTGTAGCGGTGAGACCGTCCAGTATGAGGCGTGTCCACTCTCATGTGTCACTGACAGGTAAAGTGTCATGTTACAGCTGGACCACACAGATAAGGTTATCAGCTGTTTTGCTCAGGTCAAATGGTCGTGAAGATTTGTCGTCTGAATGAACTCAAAAAATACACAACTAAATACTAAACTTCACTTTACAAACCTAAAATCTTGTTGGGCTCATATCCAGCACTCAGCATCTCCAGGGTGTGATGTAATTAGTGTCATGTTATTTATTTACTGCTGAGAGCAACAGAATGAATACAACTGTCTATATCCACAGTGGCAGATACTTCCTGTTCATTCATTCCCTCCTCCTTCACACAGAGTCCTCCACAGCTGCTGCACTGACTTCATTCAGAGTGACACTGCGTGGTGAAGGAGCGGCGCACCTGAACTTCCTCCTCACGCCTCATTAAGACGTGAAACGCCTTCCTCTTGTTGTGCATCTGTCTGTCAACGTCTCTCCGGCTGATAGCGTCCTCCATGTGCAGCTGGATGTGAACATGTCACCGCAGGCCGACGTTGACTTTTTCGCGCCGCAACTCCAGGTCAGGTGTTAACGGAGTCCTGGGCAGGTGGAGGAGGGACAGGTGAGATATGAGGACGGGATCACGGACTCGTCCTCAGGAGAAGGAAACAGCAGCAGCACAGCCATGATTCAGGTTGTCTTCACAGTGTAACAGAAGGAGACGTGAGGACGTGTCATGGTTTCTCTGACGGACTGTTCCTGTTGACGCTTTATGTTTGGACTTTTGATTTCCTGTTTTATTTGAAATGACTTCCCTTGGGTGCCCTGTGGTTATTTTACTTCCTGTTTACTTTCACCTGTGTTCAATCACCCTGAGAAAGTCGTACCTCAGCTAGGAAGCCAACCACCACCAGGTGAGACACTGGGACTTTATACCTGTGAAGAATAAAACAAACCAAAAACACGCGGAAAAGAAAAGAAAACACTAATAAAAATGTGCCATCGAAGCCAAAAGTGAGCGACACACCCTCGACTGGAAATGTAGAATCAATTTCACAATAAAAAGACGGATGAATAAGGAATAAAATACTTTAAAAATCTGATGTCTTACAGATTTTATACTAAAGAAACTTATTTTAAGCATCTATTTATTTTATTTATTATCTAAGTTTTCAAAAACATAAAAACATTAACGTTTTTCATTTGACATCAATGTTTTTTTTAACATGTTTTTATGTTCATTTTTATGTCTTTTCATGTGAAGCACATTTCTTGTATGAAAGGTGTCTACGAATAAAGTTCATTATTTTTGTTTGTGCCTCTCACCTGATTGGCTGTTGTCCCCTGGTGGTTCCTGGTGTCTCTGTGCTACGAATCTACGATAACAAAGTAGAATATAATAAATAACACAAAGAAAACACACAGTTTCATTGTAAATGTGAGAAGAAACAGCAGTGAAGTTATTTAATTGTTTTTACATATTAAAGTTATTAATGTGAAGAAAGTCCCGTCTGTGCCGAGCAGCTGAATGCAGCTTCACAGGTTCGGTCGTGCCTGGAGGCCGTCGCACTGAGTGCTGCGTAAAGATAAGAGGAAGCTGCTGGGTGTGTTTTCTTTAAGCATAAATAAAATAAATAAAAGCATGAGCATGAACTGTTTTATCTCCAGGACATTAAGTGATTTATGAACCAACAGCAGAACTTCACCGTCTGTTTTCTACTCGACCTGGGAGCCGCTGGAAAGTTTAAAGAAGAGGAGGGAGGTGTTGCAGCAGCGCAGGGAGAGAACGACGGTGTGTGAAGGTGTCAACAAGTTCAGCTGATTGGCTGAGCAGCCCTCACACACACACACACACACACACACACACACACACACTTCCTCCTGTAATACAGTTTATCCAGCCAGCAGCAGTGTGAGTGTGTGGGCGTAGAAACTAACAGAAAGTGAGAAAAGCTTTGGATGAAATTTGGTGGCTGGTTTTCATTTGGCCTGCAGATCCTGGGAGAGGTTTTGGAGACTGTCCTGGTCTGGGATTCCTGCCATCACAGAAGATCAGTTACATTCTGTTCATGTGCTGCTGTGAAGAGCCAACGTACCAGATTACCATGTTAGCTGTACAACACTGTATTTATGTGACGGTACAACGGTAAATGAAACCTGGAACAAACGGGATCTGCAGGTAGTTAGCATCACAGATGCTGCAGCTTTAGGAGAGACAGAACAGCTTATTGTTGGTGGTTTAACTGTATTCTATAGTTTCTAATTACATCTGCCTTCTAACAATGTAAGTCTGTCACGCCTACATTGTGTTTTCTTAGTATGTGTTTGAATAGTCCACTGATCAGTGTTGGTTACTCAGAAAAATAATCTATTACTAAGTAGAAGGCCAGTGTCAAACTACACACACCAAACTACAGAGAAATTCATACTCAAATTCATATTAAATGATCTGGATCTGCCCCAAAATGAAACAAGCTCGTCACTGGACCACGACCCTTCCCTTAACTAAGTATTACTTAAGTACTTTCTGAGTAATCTAGATGACAAACAACCAACCAACCAACCAACCGACCGACCAACAAATCGACCAACCGACCAACCATCAACAAACCGACCAACCAACCAACCGACCAACCAACCAACCAACCAACCGACCAACCATCAACAAACCGACCAACCAACTGACCAACCGACCAACCAACCAACCGACCAACCAACCAACCAACCGACCAACCATCAACAAACCGACCAACCAACTGACCAACCGACCAACCAACCAACCAACAACAAACCAATAACCAACCAACCGACCAACCATCAACAAACCGACCAACCAATAACCAACCAACCAACCAACCAACCAACCAACCAACCGACCGACCAACAAATCGACCAACCGACCAACCATCAACAAACCGACCAACCAACCACCAACCAACCAACCAACCAACCGACCAACCATCAACAACCGACCAACCAACCGACCAACCAACCAACCAACCAACCGACCAACCATCAACAAACCGACCAACCAACTGACCAACCGACCAACCAACCAACCGACCAACCAACCAACCAACCAACCGACCAACCATCAACAAACCGACCAACCAACTGACCAACCGACCAACCAACCAACCAACAACAAACCAATAACCAACCAACCGACCAACCAACCAACCAACCAATCAACAACCAATCAACCAACCAACCAACCAACCAACCAATCAACAACCAATCAACCAACCAATCAACCAACCAACAAACAACTTTTTTATTTTACCTTTTAACTAATCTTTATTATTATTATTATCATTATTATTATTATTGTTAATAAGGTAAAGGACTAAATAAAGAAGACACAGTCGACTGGCTCTCAGCAGAGCTCAGACCTCCAGCCTCAACACAGGCCGAGCAATCAACCAACACTGCACTAATTAAAAAGAATATGAAAATAGATGCACAGTAAAATATTAAGAAAATATTACATGAATAAAATCATGAAACAGATTATCATATAAATAAGACAAAAAGTACAAAAAAGTAATAAAAGCATGACCTCACAGTAAATAAAAGCCTGTGTAGTGATAAGAAAACAGTTTGACCAGATCAATAAAGGCATTACACAGAGAGGTTTCCCTGAACTCTTTGAACAGCACATGAATGTTGTGATAAATTGGTTTGTGAGGAGAATCTTTTTGAGTCGGCATCCTATCTTTTATCACGAGAGGCGCTGAATAAAAAGACGAAGCAGACTGCTCCACAGCTGAGCTCGTACGGAGGAACAAACAACCAGGTCTCCCGGGGGAGACGGTGCAGCATCTGTGGCCGACGCCGGAGGGTCAGCGGGGGTCAAAACGTGATGCTGCAGAAGCTGCTGAGGGTCCACCACAGAAACCTGGTGGGTAGAGGCCCAATGGGGACGAGGGCGAAAGAGAGGGGGGAGGGGGTAACCAGGCTGCTGGCCTCAGTCTGGTCCAGGTCTGATTCAGGTTAAACCGTTTGACACGAACCTCTTCATGTCCCGCCATCGAACCTTTCCGCTGCCACAAAGGAAACGATCGAAAACGATGCTCTCGTGGGTAAATCACCAGTGAGAGGAGAAGCAGCCTCGAGCTTCCCGCTCAGAGAGACGCTCAAGGAAACGACACAACGACCCCGAGGAAACAGGAAGAGCCCGAGAGAGAGGCTGCAGCAGTCATATATGTTTGGGTTTGAGTTTCCAGTTGGCTGACTGCAGATCAGGTCATATTAAAGGTCATTTCATCCAGCATGTCTGGAATACATTCAGTTACAGTGTTGTTTTCTTTTTTTTTCTACATCAGGAAGTTCTTCAGTTTACTTTAGGTTGAGGTCATGGAAAGATCGTCATCATTGTTTTGATTAAATGTTGAAAAGTAAACACATCTCGTCTTGTGCCGCGAGTCCCTGAACACAACCATAAATAATTAAATCATGCTGTAGTTTCTTTTGAGAAAATATTGAATTGAAAGAGCGAACAAAGAAATGAAATATGTTGTTAGGGAACATAATGCAGATACGTTTAGTGTTTTGTGACTTAACAGCCTTAATTAACAACCTGTTCTCCAAATGTTAGATATAATTCAGGCTGCATTACTTTTCCATTAAAGCTCCTCCAGTGTAAAGGTGTGTGTCCATGTGTAGTGTGATTATAGATCAGCTCTAGCTTCTATATTAATACTGTGAAAGTATCAAAGCCTCAGTCCACAGAGAAATGCACACAGCCTGTATTCAGAAACTGAGCCTTAAAACCAGCCGTCAGGACTTCTGGAACTTTGTGATGTCACAACAAAGCAGTCACCAAGCCCCGCCCACCTGGACCCACCATCCAAACCTTGCAGGATTTGGTTTCTCTGAGTGTTTTTACCTGAAATCTGCTGTATTTTTATTGGATCACTCAGAAAACAGTCAGCCAATCAGTCACAGCTCTTGTGGCCATCACCTCTTATAAACACCAGAAAGACTGGACAGGACTGTGGAGATCCATATTACACTTCCCATGATGCATATCTGCTTTCAGTGGCCTAGTTGAACATCAGTGTAGCGTAAACATCAAACCAAGGGAACCATCCATCTGTCTACACAGAGTGCTGCTCCAGACCTCCTCCTCCTGCTCCCTCCATCACATTAGCACTTCTACAGCTGACCCAGAAACACTAAGGTATTTTCAGGTGTCTGCACTTCCACTCAAGTGTGTGTGTGTGTGTGTGTGTGTGTGTGTGTGTGTGAGTTAAAGGGGTGAAGGCTTGTTCTGCTTCACCATCAGGGACGATGTTGCGTCACCATTGTCTTTCATTCTCCTTTTGTAGCTCCAAGGTCAGCAGTGTGTGTGTGTGTGTGTGTGTGTGTGTGTGTGTGTTGTGTGTGTGTGTGTGTGTGTGTGTGTGTGTGTGTGAGTTAAAGGGGTGAAGGCTTGTTCTGCTTCACCATCAGGGACGATGTTGCGTCACCATTGTCTTTCATTCTCCTTTTGTAGCTCCAAGGTCAGCAGTGTGTGTGTGTGTGTGTGTGTGTGTGTGTGTGTGTGTGTGTATGTGTGTGTGTTTGTGTGTGTGTGTGTATGTGTGTGTGTGTAGATTGCAGGAGTGTACACACTTATTCATGGTCTTTTGTAACGTTTTACTTTTTAAATTGCCCTTGGTCATTTGGATAATATTTGGATTCATTGCTCAGCGCTTGTACATTTACACGAGAAAAACAAGTGTCATGTAGTATTTTCTTTGTTTCTGAGGTTTTATAGTAAAATTACCTTTTTATCTTTGCATTGTTTGACTAAGAATAACAGGGTTTGTATTGTTTTGTGGCTGATTGATCTGATAACTAAACTGCACCCAGCTGGAACCTTGTAGTAACAATGCCATGGTCTGTACTTCCTGTCTGTCAGCGTCTCCTCGTCCTCCTGCTTCGCCGCTGAGGGAACCTGCGCAGCACAAACGCCGACACGACTCATCCGCACCAACGTGAACGAGAGCGTCAACAGTGCACGTGCATACGGTTCAAAGATCAGCTGACACCTCGGGACAGAGTGAGACACGTGTTGTATCGACACAGACGTGTAAAAGTTCTGTCTGTTTCCCAGCATGCCGAGCACGAGGCCAGAGCTGTTCAGAGCAGCGCCGCTCAACCTCCACGCCTCAGGGATCCAAAACATCTAAACTGAAGGGAAATAAAAAAACAACTTTTCTCTCATGTTCTTCTTTTGATTGATTAATTACCACAAAGCTAAAACCTGCTGGTACGATGAGTCTTTACAAACGAGACAGATTCCATCCACGTCACATC
Organism: Seriola aureovittata; assembly: GCF_021018895.1. Classification (NCBI taxonomy): domain Eukaryota; kingdom Metazoa; phylum Chordata; class Actinopteri; order Carangiformes; family Carangidae; genus Seriola; species Seriola aureovittata. The sequence continues at coordinate 25,744,515 of NC_079377.1, read as the reverse complement.
GTGTTGCAGCCGCTCTCACATCATCTTCTCTGAGTGTCACGATGATCTCCTGAGGCTGAGACTTTTATTTGTATTTTCCCTCCGTCACCCTCCAGAATCCACCTGTTCGTGAAGGTGTAAAGGTGGATTCACTCGCTCCTCAGACGTTCACAGAGCGAATACACACAGATGAATCAGGTCCCGTCATCTCTGTGACACGAGCCGCAGTGTGTGTCGCGCCGCTGGATGTAAATGACAATGTCTCTGCCACGAATTTCATTAAGACTACTTCCTGTTGTACATGATCTGACTGAGTGAGAAACCTGTCTATGTATTCAAACATCGTCCACGGACTGAAACTCAACACTGAAGTCACGTTCGTCAGTTTCACAGTGAGAAATGTCTCAAACTGCTCGTCACATCCTGGAGAAAACTGATGTGTTTGGATTAAAATTGGCTGAATTAAATCAATGTCACTGGATTATTTATTGTGCCGCCTCATAGTTCAGCAGCAGATCACAATCCATCCAATCTCATTGTTGTAAAAAGTTTTACTCAGAAGTTTTAATCAATAGGATTTGGGGCGACGGCCCAACCCTACCTGACTGAACACTCTTGAAGCCGCTTGCCATCATTAGCTTGTTGCTGTTGATGTGCAACAATAACGTAGAATAAATATCCTGGGTTGGATATTTTGGATTTCCATTTTCCAAATCCTTGACGTGGTTTTGGTCTAAGGTCTCCAGCACAGGTGAATCACTGTGGTCATCCAGATCACAGATTATAAACAAAGATGGACATCACCTCTGTGACGTCACCCTCAGAGTGAGCTGCTCCACCGTCGCCGTCTTGGCGGTGTCTGACTCCGCCCCATAACTCCCAGCTAATCCAAATATGGTCAAAGAGGAGGGGCCTGTGTGGAGCTGACACTTAAATTCATGCCGGTTTGGGAGAGGATACGCTCACCACCTGTCACTCAAAGAGGCCACGCCCTTAATCCTCCATAACTTTAGTCCTTAATAAAATGTAAACAGGTGAGTTATATAAACAGGTGAGTTATATAAACAGGTGAGTTATATAAACAGGTGTCATGAAGGAGGAAATTAGCTCTAGAGACCAGAACAGTTTTTGTACCAGGCTGTAAACATGTTTATTTCTGCTGTAAAGTTGGACATTTTAACATGGGAGTCTATGGGGACTGACTCACTGCTGGAGCCAGACTCTAGTGGTCGTTAGAGGAACTGCAGCTTGGTGTTCTTCAGTGCTGGCTTGACATTTTGACCTAGGAAACATTAAACTTCTATGAGTAAAGGGTCAGTAAATATATTTTGTATGCTCGTACTGTATATGTCGTCTAGTATTTTACATATTGATCACATTGTAGTTTTAAACTAAAGGTCAGTTTCTCGGGACAGTTGATGTCGTTGGCAGTTTCTCGGGACAGTTGATGTCGTTGGCAGTTTCTCGGGACAGTTGATGTCGTTGGCAGCGGCGGTCCAGGCGTAGCTGTTGGGTTTTGCTGCAGCAGCTTCCATGTGATCAAGTCTTTTAAAGACCATGAGTGTATCCAGGTTCATTCTGACAAGACCAATCATTTCTGTTCCAAGAGTCTTCATGTTTTATTTAGCAATTTTATTTTCTTTAGCAATAACCAATATGGAGAAGTTACAGGCCCAGAAATATGAAAATAGTCTGCCTTTTTTTTTTACCACACTGCCTCCACCATTCATCCTGTCTGTGATAACCCTTTGAATAAATTTCCCGTTTCGAAGTCACAATTTATAATATTCTGTTTTTCCAACAGAAAAATATTTCACCAAGACCCTGTGTTGGTAGTTTTATCTCTGGCTTTTATAAATCATCATATAAATCATCGTCGTCCTCCACAGGCCCAATTGATTCTCTTATTTCAGTTTGACTTGAACAGTAATAGTTTATTTTTCTTATTCTGAATCATCATATTAGATGTTTGTTGTTTTTAATCTTTTATGCATCAGTGAAAATATTGACCAAGATATGTTCAAACCCACTTTAATGTGATCAGACCCTCGACATGCAGCATACAGTGGGGTAAAAAAATCAATGCAAAAGATTAAAAGTAAGAAGATGTGAGAAAAAGTTCAAATATATATATATAATATATATATATATATATATATATATATAAAACATCCAGTGATAGAAAGTGTTATTAAAGCAGACTACACTGGACTGCAGTGAAAGAGATCTATTTAATGTCTGCCGTCTCAGCTGCGGTGACTGACAGTAGTAATGTTGAAAGAGCTGTTTGGCACTGATGAGCCACAGAAACCCCCCGGATCCGGGCCAACTGCGGCCCGGTGTTGGGACACCAAACTGTGTCCCAGCACCAGAGGTCCAGTGTGTTGGTCATCACTTCTTCTCTGGACGATCAAAACGCTTCACAGCAGGTTGTGGAGCGAAAGGTTTTCTTGTTTATTTGCATTTGTCAGGTGGTATTCTGCCTTACTCTACATCTGTTGGAGTTCTGTGTCGCAAACAGGAAACAGGAAGTAGTTAGTCCGTTGTTAGTTAGTCCCTTATTTGGCACCAACACCAGAATGGTCACCAGAGCTTCCTTTTCCAATCCTGGCTCGTTATCGCTCGATGTCAGTGTGATGGCAAAGTAAAGTCATTAAAACGAAGAGCTCAGACGTTTATGTTCTGACTCGGGGGGTCGTCCACTAATCACAGGGTTGGTAGTTCGATCCCCGGCTCCTCCAGTCCACACGTGGAAGTGTCCCTGTGTCCAAGTTGTCCAAACTGGCTTTGAGTTGTCGTTAAGACGAGGAAATAAACTATTTAAAAGCCATTTACCATTACTGTGAGAGTTTGTCTGCACACACAGGGAGGAAGCCTTGAGAACTCACGGGACTCTTTTATTCTCAAGTTAAGATTCAAGACTGGAAGTAAATCCTCCCTCTTTTTAACCAACCCCCCCCCCCAACCCTCTGCTTAACCACCTACATCCTAAAGCGTTCGATCAAAGGAGCTGGATCCGGGTCGGTAGAAAACCTTGACAAACAGTGCTCCTCCCTCAGAGGCTCAGTTTTTGTCCCTCCACCACATCAGAGGCGAGACGAGATTACAGCTTTGTGTTTCAGAAGCCGGTGTAATGATGAAGTTACCGGAGGAACGGAGCTGAATTCATCCATATGAGCATTAAAGTTTAATAGACAAAGACAAAATTAGATTTTCTTTTTCTTTTTTCTGAGTGGTTTAATTTAGAAGTTTTTGTTGCAGGCGACTGTCGGCGAACTTAAGGAAATGGATCCCAGCTCCACACGTGATTGGCTGCCTCCACTAGACCTCAGGCCGCTCACAGCTTCTGAACTCAAACGTCTCCAATAAGTAGCGTCGCCTTATTGGAACCGTCTGAAAACCAGACGTGATATCATGAGGAAATAACCCTCACATCCATTTAACGCCCCTTTTGTAATGACATTAAAACATTATTCATATCCGGAGCTGCAGTGTTTGCAAAACTAAAACCTCCCTGGCTCCATAAACCCTGCGGGATGGGAGGTTTTTGTGGACTACAGGTGCCAGATGGATCGCCTCCGTTAGCACTGCAGCCCTGAGGGCAGTTGTAAACTGTGTGAGGTGAATGGAAATGAAGGCTGTGAGGCATCAGCCCCATTTCAATTTCACTCTCCAGTCTCCCACATTCAAATGAAAGCACATCCAGGTCCTGAAACCTGCGACTTGTTGCAGCTGCGAACGGCTGAACGGCTTTGAGACAAACCCTCTGTGAGAGTCCAGAGTGGGAGTTTTAGATGAGTTTGCTCCCTCGGTGATTCCCTCCTCGGAGACGGAGCAGAGACAAACAGAGACGGACTGAAGAGATCCGACTTCAAGTTTCTTGAATTGAGAGAGAGAGAGAGAGAGAGAGAGAGAGAGAGAGAGAAGAGAGTCGAGCCTATTGATTTCTGGGAGAATAAATGAGCGCTGCAGCCGGGAGTCGCTTCCAACGGGAGAGGAAGAAATATGGAGCCATTTTGGAGGCTCGTTGGCCAGAATGTGGATGAAGGATTTGGACCTTGTGAACGTTCGGGTTCCTCCTGGCGCTCGGGTTAAAACCCTTTCTATGATGTAACTGTGCTGAACAGAAACATCAGGGCAGATGTGTTGGAGGAAAGCAGCTGCTGTGGGCGGAGCGTCACATTAAAGGTGGATTCAGTGAAACATGATCACAGTGAGAGCTTTGAAACTGCAGCAACACGGATTTCTCTCCCTCCTCTACGTGGCAGAAGTCTCGATGTTAAACACTGGTTCAGTCATTGGTATTGATCGGCATCCCGATCAATTCCCTGCACATATACTGCAGCTAATACACTCATTATGTGTTTATGGGATAATAAACTTCTGCGTTTTGCTTGAAGCCAGTGATGGAGCACGGTTAACCTCATCACCAAGTCCTGGACAGAGGAAGAGTTTTAAAGTTTATTGATTATTAACTAAATGTCTTTATTTTACAGCTTTTATTACTAGATATTCAAACATCTATAATCACCATGTAAAATATAATTCAGTTTTGATTTTACAGTTCATTAAACTAACCAATATGTCATCAGTTATTACTTTATTATGATACAGTGGATTACAACCGGATGGAAAATTGATTTTGAATCAAATGTTGACGCCCACATCTGGAGTCACAGTGACTGAGGAACTCACCCTCATTCTACTGCTTTTCATACATTCAGTATTTTAGTGATTGTCTTTTTATTTACCCATAACTCCTTTGTATTTTCAGTCAAAACAACTTTTACATTCTGCTATCGCTACATCGCTACATCGCTAACGGCGACTCTCTGACGAGGATCCCGTGTCACGTGACTCGTTCCCTCCGTCCTGCTCATTCTCTCTTCTGTGACATCACTTCGGATTAAAAGCTCCAGTCTAAAGAAAGCTGACGGTTTGTCTTCCACTGGCTGCTCCACAGATGATTAATTAGTGCTTACATGATTAATTAGAGGGAATGCAGAGGGAGAACTTACCGCCATCATCTTATTAACAGGGACCTTTTGTGTGTGTCTGGAATTTAAATGAGCACATGACTTTATGCCAACATGCTCTGGTCTAAACATTTAACATTTGTGACTTTGCAAATGTGTCATCTCAGCGTGTGTGTGTGTGTGTGGTGTGTGTGTGTGTGTGTGTGTGTGTGTGTGTGTGTGTTTGATTTGTACTTATGGATCTAATTACAGACACAGTGTGTGAGACACGTCTGTGCCTCTGCTGATAAGAGCGTCTGGAGCTGCAGCAGCCACTGATGCATTTGTTCGTTCACACGTGTTGATTAACGACACGCTGGTTAGTTTAGAGATCAGACGTCTCACTGTTGGAGTTCAAAGGTCAAAGTATCTACGTGTGTGTGTTTACGACCTAAACACTGACAGACCAGGCCAGAGCGATGAGCACGAGTTCACTCAGTGGAGTCAGACAGACGGTCTCTGGAGGACGGGACCATAACGTCCTCATAACGGTCGCCCTGAGGCGAGCGCCTGAGGGCGACTGAAGAGGTGATCGCAGCCTTACAGCGCAGCTTCAGAAGCCAGCTCGCCGCCCGCCGCCCTCTCCCTGCGAGCTGAAGAGCAGCCTGATGCCTGTATTTAAACACTGAAGGAGTGCTATGTGTTGTTTCCAAAGCTCCACAGGGACGATTTCTACAAGATGTGCCGCCTGCGACGCCGGCGATCACACGCTCCACGCTCGGTCACCACATTAGGTCGTTTAATAACAATAAACTGAGGTAGAATATAAAGTATGAGCTCGGTACAGTAATTTTATCTAAGTCACTTTGTCTTTTCTTTTCCTCAAGCAACAGCCAGTAGAAGTTCAAACACTCTCATTCATTATTCCCAGTCACCAACAAATTAAACTAAACAATGAACCTCTCGTACTTTGGCTGGAGTCCTGACTTCAGGTGCAGAGAATCAAACTCACACTCAGGAGGGAAAACAGGAAAAAAGAAAACAGGCGATAAATTCAAATGAAAAGATGAAGTGAAATATAGTTCATCAAGAAAAGGCTGAAATCACAGTTTACCACGGTAAGAATCTAATTCTCTGTGCTGCTGAAATTCCCCACTGTAGTGGCAGCGTCTCGTTCTTTGAGAAGTTATTGTTCAGAGAACAAAAGCTGCTGCTCGGATGAATGTGAGCCGTCAGTGTGAGTCACAATCACTGGAGTTGTGTTAAAAGTGGCTTCGCTGTGTAATTGCGGGTTTTTAAGAGATAAAAGGATGATGAGAAAACTGCACGTTGGTGGAATCAAATATTGATATTGATTCAGTGACGTGTGAAACAGCTTGATGAAAAGTCAAGTGAAAAAGACGCGGTGGTTTACGCATCAAGACCCCGAGATATCTTCAGTCTGCAGCGACGCTGGCGGTGGACCGGACTTCATCTAGCTCTTCATCTACCGGTCGATCTTCGCTCTTCATCCTCTCCTGTGTTCATGAGCTTCCAGTTGTGACTGAAAGAATAATCACAGATACAAGCGGCTGAAACGAGTTTGTTCTGCAGGATGTTTGTGCTCAGCCGTAGAGACAGGGCTCCCGGCGCCTCCCACCGGACGGTTTCCAGGCTTTTCACGTTAAGAAAATGTAGATATTTATTCCACTGTTTCTAATCTCTGAGGATACAACCTGATTTAAACTCATCCTGTATCTGTGTATGGATCTGAGTCCAGCCTCTAATGTGACTTCTTAATTACACGTCTTTAACCTTTAGGCCTGAATCACAGCTCTCGTGCCGTTTTCTCCAAATCTGGAAAGTGCGTATGAATCATTATCGTCCCTCTTTGGATCTTATGAAGTGAGGCAGCGATAAATCAGAGCTGCTAATTAACGGCCCTCGAACCTACAGGAAGATCAACATGAACTCAATAGAAATATAAATTCCTGCTGCTGTGAAACCAAAAACATTTCCAGCGACTGAAACGTGTTTTCTCCTCCTTCCACTGCTGGAGCCAAAGCTTCCAAAGAGAAAACAAAAGGCAGTTTCTTCTTTTCCCCCGACTGACGTCTTATATTACTGCGATTCAGCCGAAGAGCCTGATAGTTCTGAGGAGTCATCTCGGCGTTAACAGCCATTCGAAAGGCGGCAACGGCCTGAATTTACAGTCCAGAGTGGAATATAGTGAACACTAAGCAGGAGATATGGGAGCGCTTTATACCTTTTCATTAGATGCAGCGCTCTGGCCAAAATAGACTTTATTCATCCAGGCAGCCGCGGCGTTCACACACACACACACACACACACACACACACACACACACACACACACACACACACACACACGGTCATACTAAAGCAGCAACCCAATATCCCACCTTCTAACAGACCAGAGGAAATGTGTGTGGTTGTGACTCGTAGGTTTAAAATGGCCTTTAGAAACAGTAAAGAGGTGACGGCCTGACAGCAGCTCAGACTTCTCCTCTGTCATCAACACTTCAGTCTGTTCATAGTGGAAAGTATTTTTGATACCGAGCTGAACCTGCACCAACACAATCAATATTGTGTTTATGTGGCCGACGAGAGCAAACGCTCCAAATCACTTTCATCAACAGAAACGAGCCGCAAATTCAGGGATGATGTCATCCAGAAACACATGAGAAGATACAAAACAAATGGAAGAGAACGGAAAAAAACGAGCTGCAGGACGACAAAACAAAAACATGAACAACAAACGCTGCGAATACAGAAACAACACAACAACAAAAACACATGAACCTCCAAAACAAATGCAACAGGAATAACGCTGCATATCCAGACAACACAACGGAAGAGCTCCAGGCCTCTAGGGGGAGCTCTCAGTGGAAGCTAATGCTAACGCTTGCTACGTTATCTGTCGCTCTTTCACAATAACAAATATGGCCAAATGTAAAAAAACAATGCAAACCTTTTTGTCGCCTCTTTCTTCTTTCCACATACCTTTCTCGTTCAGTCGAAGGTCAAAGGTCATAGGTCTGAGCAATCGGGTCAAAGCTCAACTTTGTGCTTAGCGTTTGCCCTTGTTGGCCGCTGTATCACTCAGTATTTAGTTTGGTTTGTTACGGCACCACATGAACCAGTTCTCCACTAAACATCTGAGAAAAGCATCAAAGCAGCAGAAAGACACGAAGCAGAAGAGAATCTGTCAGACATGGACGAGACCACAGGAAGCTGCAGTTTACGCTCTGTGTAGAAATGTTGTTTTACATAACACAGTGGTTGTTGGTGGTTTGACACGTGTCATTAGCTGCCAGGAAATGTGTTAGTTAGCTAAACTTCAAGCCAGTTTAGAAGACGTGTTGATCCATACAAAACCATCTCAGTGTAGTTTAACATCTCCTCTCTCAGGCTTCTCTCTGCAGCTCTAGTAACAACAGGTCGGTGAGCCAATCAGAAGAGAGGAGGCTCTGAGCCTCTCTTCTGATTGGCTCACTGTTTTCTGAGTGATCCAATAAAAATAAAGCAGATTTCAGGTAAAAACACTCAGAGAAACCAAATCCTGCAAGGTTTGGATGGTGGGTCCAGGTGGGCGGGGCTTGGTGACTGCTTTGTTGTGACATCACAAAGTTCCAGAAGTCCTGACGGCTGGTTTTAAGGCTCAGTTTCTGAATACAGGCTGTGTGCATTTCTCTGTGGACTGAGGCTTTGATACTTTCACAGTATTAATATAGAAGCTAGAGCTGATCTATAATCACACTACACATGGACACAGACACACACTGGAGGAGCTTTAATACCTTTAATTAATAAAAGCAATCTGGGGCTATGGTTAGTGTTACGTATAACATGGCTGGTTTCTGGCATTTCAAGTTCCTCCAGACGTGTTTTAAACTCTGTAAAAATCCTTTTGCTGTGATTAATATTTTGTTTAACATGGTTTTCTCACATAAAATGTAAAAACAAACAAAAACTGCAGGTGGACAGGTGAAAGAGCAGAGAGCATCAAGATGGTGAGAGGAGGAAACAGAGACTCAGTCAGACCCAGACTCAGAGGAGGAGTCTGAGACCAGAACCAGAGACTAGCAGACGGATCAGAACCGTTAGCATAGTTAGCATCTTTTATTTGTTTATGTTGTTTGTTAGCTTGTAACTGGCAGTAACTGACACAGTGTTAGCGGTTGTGCTAATGCTAACTCTCTCTCTTCCTAAGACACCCTGGTTCTTCATTATTGCATCACAGCCTGTGGCCCCGGAGGAAACCATGATTCTGCCGCCGTAGTAAACACAGCAGCGTCTGCATTGTTCTCCGTCATTTCACCTCACAGTGAAATTAGACCACAGTTGTTTTAATAGCAGCTGTAGTGGTGGCCAGTTCATTGTCAGTGACATAAGAGCTTTTACAGTGAAGGGCTCTTCTCCCACACAATAACAGACACGAGTACTCGACCATGTGGCGTCTCACCGTCACCTCCTGCCTCCTCCCGTACAGTGGTTGGAGATAAATGGCGGGTTGACATTCACCCAGAGTCTGTTTACACTTGGACAGAGGACAGGTAGGAATAAGAGCCCTCCTCTGCACCTGTGCTTGACTACAGAGGCAAAACAACTATGAAAAGAATGAATAAGTCACGCCGCGCACAAGGATTCAACTATGGCAGCGACGATGTCATCATGCGGCGTGTGGCGAGCACAGATATGTCGTCCCTGCTGCCGTGACTTTTCCAAAAGCGTGAGAACGACCGTGACATCCCCCCCCCACCCCCCCCCCCCCCCCGAAGACGCCCCGAGGCCCAGAGAAGACGAGTTGCCAGAAGTCTGGACAACGTGAGGACGGCACGAATCCAACTGAGGGGGTTTTATCTCTTCCTGTGAAACTGAGGAATCACGTCGAGGTGAAACGTTCAGACGGATGAACAAAGCAGCAGCAGCCGGAGAACGACGCTCTCACTGAGTGTCCAGGGTCAAAGCCATAGATTCTGCTTCAATGAGTAAAGATGGGAAGACCGTCGAGCTGCGTCCTCTTCGTCCCCTCCGGTCAGCTGACGAATCAGCTGGGGTCATTTTATTTCAGGTCTTTTAATGAGGAATGAGCTACAGTCATTTATTATCACCAGCAAATTATATCCCAAGAATGATCGGGTATGTCTGTAATAATTACACTGTAATTCAGGAGATCCTATAGTGAAAGAAGTGACAGATTTCAGAGTGACTGTAGTGAAGTGTGGAGGACCAGAGATGCTGCAGGAAAACTAATAAAGCATTTCCTTAATTTCATATTTTAAAAATAGGAATTGCAAAACGAATTTATGAATGAACGATTAATCCATCAATAAATACTTCAGATTTAAAAATGGATTTACGAAAACGATTATGAATTCTTTTTCCAGTTCATATTTTTAATGCCTATTAAAATTAAAAATTAAAGAAACGCTTTATAAATTTTCCTGTGACATCACTGTTCCTCCGTAATAAGCTGCTGTAATGATTGAAGCTCACTGATGTCCAGCAGCACATCGACACAGAACAAGTCGCATGTCGTCGTCACCACAGTGTCACAGGATGATGAAGGTTTGGGTGGAATACGTGGGTATTATTTTATTTTATTCATAGTTTTTAGAGGACGTGATAATAATAATAATAATAATAATAATAATAGTAATGATGATGATCACAGCAAACACTTTTTGCGGCTTTGTCCTTCATCTGCATCACGTCTGACTCATGGTGTTTCCAGATACAAGTTTTAATCGACATAGTAAATACATTATGAAACTATGGAAACACTCCCACGGTCACAGACTGAGTCACCAGTCCAGCTCCATTATCTCCACTGGTTAGCTGCAGTAACACCATGGTCCATGTCTGTGTTGAAGTAGGTTTGATTTCAGTCGGTCATAACACACCTCTCACATGTCAGTGATGTCAGCAGCATGAAGGAGTTATCGCTCAGGTAAATCACAGCTAACGGCTCCTGCTGGTGGAGAATCTGCAGCCGGCTGCATGTGAATGACTTTAGGAATCAGTGTGTACGGAGACGCACAGGTGAGGCAGGTAACTGCTCGGGGCCCCGGCCTGTTAGAGGCCCCCGAGGGCTGACAGACGTAACCCCACAGCTACGTGTCAAAATGTGGCTACCTTCCCTTTAAACAACCAACAGACTATTTGACATCTCAGAAGCAGTGATGCCAACTGTTTTCACTAAAACTGCACATACAACAGATATATTTATATATATTTATATTTATGTATATAATATGAAAATAATTAAATCTAAATTCAACACTAATATTAAAAAAAGATTCTGAATAGAGGAATAAATTCTCAGTACAAACCTCCTTCAAGAGGCTTCATGAGTTGATGAGCACTGGCCTTATAATGTGGGTTAAGTTATTTATTTATTTAGCTTTTGATTGTTCTTTATAATGTATATTTTGTGCTTTATTTTTATTGAAAGTTCTATTAACATGAACATTTGGACTTTAAAAATGTTTATATTTCGTACATTTTACTGATTATTTATCACATGATGATGATGAGCACTGACTGGAGGGGCCCACTGGCAGTTTCTAACCTCACTATCATGAGGTTAAGGATATTTTCCAACATCCATATATCACAACACAGAATAACAGCTTTGTTTAACAAGCATTTCATCCACTGCACAGTGCAGTGTGCTTCTCAGCAGTCTTCTGTAAGCTAACGCAGATATTTCCTGTTTCTGCTGCAGCTTATTCCCACACACGTACATTGCTACTTAATATATTAGAGCATAAATTGTGTTTTGTGTATCTTTATAAAACCCCCCTTCTCTTATTTATCTCATATTTCTCCATAGTTTATCTCATTTCTACCTGCTGCTGTTGCTCCGGCCCAGTTTCCCCTCAGGGATGACGACTAATCTAGTCTATTGATATTTCCCAGCAGCTTCGTCTTTGTATAATCCTGACAAACTGTTCTGAGCTCCCTCCAGATCCTTATACTGTTTTTGGTTTGTCGATCCCGGAGGCCTCAGGATTTACAGATGGAGTGTGAGCTCGTGTGTGCATCGTTATCTTCGTTATCTTGCTGTCTTTGTGTAAATCATTTGTACTTGGTGGTCTGTGCCCTTGAAGAAAAGGCAGCGCTACAGATTCGTTATCATCTCAATCAGCCACATACAACAAGAGTTTCCTGTCTGCATGTGTTTTTTGAATGGTGCACCTCTTACCTAGGGTTCAAATTATGCCTATAGTGGATACCTACAGTACAGGTAAATGTAAGTAGCAGTAGCTAATTATCTAGCTTGTTTAATGCTTTCTTCAGTTTCTGAATTAGATTGTGTCAAATACCTACAGATGAACGCTAACGTTAGCTAGTTTCTAACCAGTAGCACGCCCTTTCATATCCAATGTTAACTTGACATTTCATTTCCAATATAAAATGTAATATATTATCTAATGTTAGAAAAGACTGGATTAGTTGTTTAGACGTTTTGACGTCAATATAGAGTTTATTATTCCATTTCATGTTTTGGTTTAGCTCGTCTTTTACCCCCCCCCTCCCCCCTCCCTTTGTTTTCACTCAGGAATTCAGGGGTTTTATCTGTTGAGTCACTGAACAATATTAAAATACATGTGTCCCACACCTGCTCTGTACTGGGTTCCCTTCCACCCTGGAGAAACAGGTGACCTCCCTCATTGTCATTGTGTAATTACCCTGTTTGTACCAACAGTGATCAGAAGCAGAGATGGTTGCTGGTTAGAAAGAGCTTCACACTGACTCAGTTCTATCTGTGCCATCGTGTCCTTGAGCAAGACATATTACACAGTGTCTGTGTGTCAAGGTCAGCCTCCAAAAGATGGGTGGAATGTGAAATGATGAAGTAATTTATGGCTTTCATTTCTTTCATTCCTCAGTGAGCAGGTAGAATTAATCTCAGCGCAGACGAGTGGAAGCTGCTGGATGATATTCTTCAGGGTTACAAAGTTCCCTCCCCCGGTGGATTCACGCAGCGGCAGGAAAGCTAAAAACGTATTCATGCTACTCAATGGAGGCTCCTGGTATCAAAGCCACCACCAAATGGCAGATATTATGTTAATGTGCATTCACAGGACAGCGTAGCCCTGAGAGAGCTTCAGGTAGGTGGGCGGGAACACAGCTCACGGTTTGTGTCGCCTGCAGGAGGGAAGCTGGAATGAATTCAGATTCAAAGAAGATTTAATCCCCTCTGATGAAAATCTAGTTTTTAGGTGATTTTTTATATAATACAGATATATGATGATGAAATAACCATCAACACCATGACTGAGTGTTTCCACCTTGAACTGCAGGGAACCAATGACAGTCTCATAAACACAGATTCAGGGTTTCATACGTCACAAACACAACCGCTAACACTGTGTCAACCGCTGCCAGTTACAAGCTAACAAACATAAACAAATAAAAAGATGCTAACGAGCTAACCGTTCTGAACAGATGCTAATTACACTAGCTGCTCTGATACGTATGCTAGTCCCGACTCTGGTCTCTGAGTAGCAGAAACGTCTAAGAAGAAGACGGTCACATGACACAAAGATGTATAAACAATATCAACTTATGAAGCAAATACAGGTGTGAGTTTTAAAAACAAGGCAAGGTTTGAGCAAGAGAGATGAGCTTTCATATCAAATGATCAGCTGATCTGACAGGAACCATGTGAAGAGACGAATGTTGTGTAGCCTGCGCCAGCATAAAGAGAGATGAACAGACCCGTCCAACATACTGTACGTATATCTCTGCATATTTATCTCTCTTAGCTCCATCTCTCTATCCGATCACGACCATCCTGTGTTGTTCGCCCTTGTTTCCATTCCCCATGGCCTCCGCGCTCGTCATGATGATGATGATGTAGGGCGAAGCGGCGCCTCGTTACGGCGTTACTCCACCGAGCAGATGGCCGCGCTCCGCCGGCGGGCGAGAAATAATAGAGATTTATTCCTTACGGATCTGACACCTTCGCTGCGTGATGTCCTCCAGAGTGGAAGCTTCCTCTGCTGATGATGCCCTTGAACCTGTGTTTGACACCTTCAGAGTCACACCAGCAGCCTGCACCACTCAAGGAGGGGGGGGGGGGGGGTAAAAAGAGAAAACAGGTCAGGGCTGGAAATCAATGGTATTGCCGTGATTGAGTGCACTGAATTACATTAACATTTATTTTTCCAAAGGGAGAGTTCTGTCGAGCGTGTTCACAAACCAAATTACTCCCAGGAAGCTGCTTAGACTTCCTTGTGTGTGTGTGTGTGTGTGTGTGTGTGTGTGTGTGTGTGTGTGTGTGTGTGTGTGTGTGTTTTCTTTATGGAGCTGGGTGTTGCATGAAAAACATTCAAACTCCCCCGGGGAAAATAAAGCTGTATAAAAAGGGAATCGCACTTAAAGATATTTTAAGCCTCATTAGATCAAACTACATGAAATGGAAAAAGGCGGGAAAAGGTGACACTGAGTCATAAACATGTTCTGCATTCATTGACTTTGCTGATGAAATCTGACTGGACAGGTGAGTTTTAAATTGATACCAACAATAAAAAACTATTACTGAAGAGTTCAAGGGTCATGGGTCATAAATCACCAGCGCTGCAGTAACTGTGGGTTTGAATCGTTCCTGCAGAGTCACAGTAAAGGACGGAGGCTGCTTCCGTCTCATCTATAAATATTTATCGATGAGAAAAAGAAAGAACCAGAAGAACACGACGAGTCAAAACACCAAGAAAAAGTCCCTCCCTTTCTCTCCCGCCTCCTGGACAATGGCGGCACCCTTTATGGATGACGGCTGATGGGAATGGAGTCATGTCGAGCGAAACGACAGTATGGCTGCCCTGAAGCGTCGTGGTCATCAGCGGGTGAAGGTACAGACACGTGTGGCATTTAGAAAGCAGGCGATCATGTCGAACTGTGGACAACAGGAGCTCAGCCTCAGTGTCTGCTGGTTGTTCTAGCAGAGGAAGGAGCTTGTTTTTGGCCTTGGACCTTGGTTGTCATGGTTACAATAATAAACACACGGACTGTACTGAGAGCGGCGTACCTACCGTCATCGCCATGGTTACTATAACAACAGTCATGGCCTGGTTAGGTTAAGGAAAAGTGTCGTGATCTGGGTTAAAATAATTACTTCCTCAACAATAAGACGATCTTTGTTGCCATGGTTACAATAATAACAACGTACTGTTTTCTGAGTTAATCCAATAAAAATAAAGCAGATTTCAGGTAAAAACACTCAGAGAAACCAAATCCCGCAAGGTTTGGATGGTGGGTCCAGGTGGGCGGGGCTTGGTGACTGCTTTGTTGTGACATCACAAAGTTCCAGAAGTCCTGACGGCTGGTTTTAAGGCTCAGTTTCTGAATACAGGCTGTGTGCATTTCTCTGTGGACTGAGGCTTTGATACTTTCACAGTATTAATATAGAAGCTAGAGCTGATCTATAATCTATAATCACACTACACATGGACACAGACCTTTACACTGCAGGAGCTTTAGTCATTTTAATAGTTTTTGGTTGATAGGCTGGTTCTCTGTGGGACTCCATCACTCTGAAAGCCTCTTTATTGAGACTTATTTTTCTCATTATATCAATCACCTGTGTCACCTGCACAATCACAGACAGGACTCTGTGTTCAGGCGTTTCATTGTAATTAACACTGTGTAGAGGCGGGAAGAACGAGCTGGAAGCTGCTGCTGACAGCGAGGCCCCCGGGCGGCTCGTACTGGAGGTGGACTGTCGCCATGTTGCTCAGGTGTTTGGGCACTAATAAAGAAAAGATCTCTCAGTAACAAACTGGAAATGTGTTGAAGGAAACTTCTTAAACCAGGAGTCAGACATGATGTCGACCAGAGAGGTCACTATCCCAGACTACAGGGTAAAACATTTCCCTGCGGGGGCGACGCCCCTCATGGAGCCTGCACTGTGACATGAGGCAGGGAAGCTGGGAAACAAATACACGTGCAGGAGCCTGATTGCACCTGTAATTTCCATCTCTAACTTTACGACTGAAGTACACACTACACATGGACAGAGACATTTACACTGGAGGAGCTTTAACTTAACACAGACAAATGACTGATACTAGAGAACGGGACAAATGGGGGAATCAGAAGGGGCCACCAGCTCATTTTGGCCCCAGGGCCCCTCGTAGGTTAATCCAGCCCTGCTTAGCAACACAGTTATGAGATCTTCTGTTTTCTTTTCTTCTTCTGTCTTTTGTTTGTTTCAGAATAAAAGACGCTGCAGTGGAAATGAATGAGAACGCTGAGATGTCAATTCAGGAACATCATCAATCTGCTCAGTCATCATTTACAAAGAGATGATTTACGTGTGATCTCGAGGTCAAAGTCTGAGTCGGGTTAAAGCCCTGACGGCTCCAGGTGCAGGTTTAGGGCTCAACAGGTTTAGGGCTCAACAGGTTTAGGGCTCAACAGGTTTAGGGCTCAACAGGTTTAGGGCTCATGTTTGGGTTTCATTATCCGGGTTTCAGGTTGGATTTGGGCGTCTTCAGTGTGGGAACACTCTGACCTCGGATGACCCCTGATCGTGCCTGTGGATGGTTCGGCTGCTGAATGTGATGTTTGAACTTTCTTTCTGTCGGGCCAAGATCAAGAGAAGGTGAAGCTTAAGGACTCACAGGTAAGACGGTTTCGTTATTACTGGGTTTTTTCAGGTGACCTCTTTTGTTTTCCTCCTGCCAGCCAATCAGAACACTTTCTGTGGCCCTGGTAAATCAAACCCTATTTTTGATGTGGAGGTTTGGTCTGATAGATTCTTAGTCCAACGTTCCTGTGCTGAATTCACAAGCAACAAACCTGCGTGTAATCCAGCGTAATTGAATCTTATTGATATCAGCCTCGGTGTTTACCGTTCACTCTCCTCATGGAACAAATCAAACTGCTGCTGCGCCGTCAAATTAAAAGCATCCAACTAGCAAAACTAAGGTGGTGAAGCAGCCACAGGAAACGCGATGAAATTGTCAGAGGTTAAAGTTCACCCGCAATCAGCTGACAAAACGAGACGCGACCTGAAACGGATCTGTGGAGAACCTTCTAGACCGGATCCAAGAGAGACCAGTTATTAAAGACACAAGACCGTCCTCCTGTAACAAACCAGCCCGCAGGTCGTCTGAGCAGCAGGTTGTTATGACATCACAGTTAGGTTTTGTTGCTAGGCGACATTAGTGGCCGTAGTGATGATGACAGGAGCGAAGGGACAAAGTCTCTCTTTATACTAGAGAGGGATGAATGTGACACAGGAGAGCGGTGTGTTCGATTCCCGTGCTGTTTAAGTTGTAACCATGGCAACAAAGATCGTCTAATGTTGAGGAAGTTCTTATTTTAACCCAAATCACCAATTTTTCCTGAACCATACCAAGCCGTGACCGTTATTATAGCAACCATGGCAACGAAGGTCGGCACGCCGCTCTCGATATAGTTGGTGAGTTTATTGTAACCGTGACAACCAAGATCTGGGACGCCTGCCTTCAACAGCATGACGCCCTATCAGTTCAATCGATCAGAGCTCAGGATGAATGTTGGTGATAGAAACTAAAATAATTCATCTGAATGTTTTAAAGGTCGATTTTGTTTCCACCTCCAGCAACAACGATGAAACACTGATCGATCAGAGACAGTGTTTTAACATATTTAATGAGTATCAATAACATAAAATGAAAAATGTTTGAGAGAATAAATCTCCAAAGTTACTGATTCCTCTCAAGTAAAAAACTAAAAATATCCCCGTCAGGACAAAGAGCTGCGTTCACAGTTCTCAGTCTGTGTCAGCGCCGAGGACATTACATCTTTTCAATTAGTGACAATTGTTCTCTCTCTCTCTCTCTCTCTCTCACACACACACACACACACACCACACACACACACACACCACACACACACACACACACACACACACACACACACACACACACACACACACACACACACACACACACACACACACACACACACACACACAGCCCATTCATTGCTGCCAAAATCCAGGTCTGGATGGTGGAAGAGATGCAGCCATCTGGACCTGGACCCAGTTCTGTCCCTCATCCAGCTCTGAGTCCAACTGAAGGTTTAAAAAGGAGTGAAGCGTCTTCTGATTGGATCATGGATGATGATGATGAAGATGATGGATCCAGGTAGCGTGTGTGGTAGAGTGATATCCAGTGTGTAGTACTGATGTAAACCTGTGTGTGTAGCACCTGAATGATTGACAGCTGGAAACGCTCCACTGATGGAAATGTTCAGGTCAAACCACTGACATTGTTTTAGAAAAATGTCAGGAATAATTGGATTGTACCGGGACGGTGAAGCACCTCTCTCCCTCCGGCGGCTCAGCCCGGCACGGAGCGGCGCCGCTGGAGGAGGTTGTTCAGGCGAAGGCCGCCCACACAGACTGGTACTCCAACTGTGGCACCAAAGAAGAACATGGAGAATCCACCTGTTACTGAGGACTGATGGAGGAGACGCTGGAACCGGGCTGGGCGATAAAACAATAGCAATAATTATCACAAAATGATTTTCCTCCAGCGACAGCGCAGGAAAAGCAGAACGCAGCTCGGAGAGAGGAGAAGAGAGGACACTCAAAGACACAAAGACAGACAACTCCACAAACCCGTCCCCTCATCTGAAACAATCACACACAGGAAGTAAGAAGCTACAGGTCGTAACGAGTGTTAGTGGACCCTCCTCCAGCGCCGGGCCACGACCCGGTGCTCGTCTTCTGTCTGTTTATTCTGCTGCTGTTGATCTGGATTTCATCAGACAGTGACATGTTTGTGTTATTTGTCCTGTAGGAACAACTGTCGGTGTAACAGACCACAAACCACGTCCTCTCTAAAGCAGTTCCAACCTTTTACTGATGTTGCCTGAGTTTAGCTAGGTGTACCTAATAAACTGACTCTCAGCTTTTTAGATAAACAGACTCCAGGTCTGTGGACAGAAAGTTTGAAAGTGAAACAAGGGAAAAGAGGCGGTGAGTCTTTCACAGATAACTCAACATGGATGTGAACCCCCTCCAGCTACTGAAGCTACTCTCATATTTATAATCTGTGTTTTCTGACTTCATCCTGTTCCTGCTGCTCGGGGGGGGGGGGGGGGGGGGGGGTTGTGGGGGGGGGGGGGGGGGGTCGGGGGGGGTCACCTCTCTGTCTGAAGATAAAAGGTTTTTGTAGGACACTGAGGTTTTGGGGGCAATCTGGACCAGATGGGAGCTTTGGCTGTTTGTCTGCAGCTTTTAATACTCATGCTGGCGGGTCTGTTCAACCACCTGTGTGTGTGTGTGTGTGTGTGTGTGTGTTGTGTGTGTGTGTGTGTTGTGTGTGTGTGTGTGTGTGTGTGTGTGTGTGTGTGTGTGTGTGGTGTGTGTGTGTGTGTGTGTGTGTTGGATGAAAACCTGTTCATGTTTTAATTAAGTTTGATGGCAGATTGACAAAGTTGAAGCAGGTTGGATTCGCTGCAGGAAGTTTGCTAATTGAAATAACTGGGAGCCGTTCATCGTAAACACCCATTAGAAAATATACATGACAATAATTTCATTTGTTAATGGAAATGTGAAAGTATCCGGAAATGAATTTGAATTGAACTGAAACCAAAGGCCAGAAGAAAGGAAATGAATCTGAGATGTAACACTTGTCTAATGTTTAACCTGACCTCCTTTCTTTTAAGATATGTATATTTTGAATATCACTATAATATAATATGTACACAAGCTTAAGTAAACAAATTTAGAGCGTAATTATTCATGAGTCATTTTGATCCATGCAACTTGGTATTTATGCATAAGATTAACTTTTATCTTGAAATTTAGATGCTACTCCAGCTGCAACATAAATGTGAAATAACGTGGTTTTTAGAAAAGTTTGATTATTGCCAATTAATGTAAAATTGATGGGAGATTTGTTTAAAAACATTATTGCAATTTAATTATTATTGACTGACATAAAAATCACATAGGTGGAGCTGTTTGGCTCGGGTCTTCATGCTAAGCTAAGCTAACTAGCTGCTACCTGAAACATCAGATACACATGAGAGTAATATATCAATCTTCTCACCTAAACACCAGCAAGAACGTGAATAAACTCATTCCCCAAAAATGTAAAACCATCGGTGAAGAGATGAAGTCGAGCTTCACAGTAACTGACAGATTCAAACAAACAGAGAATTTAAAGAACTGGAGTTTGAACAGGATGAAACCAGAGTCAGTCTGATACCCTCTTCTTTTCATTTGTATTTATGTCTTAATAACGCTTTGTGAGACGTGTTTGCTGAAGTTAAACTATAAATAAATCTGCTTTGACACAGGCATCAAATGTACCTTAAAATACCCACAGTGCTGCTCCCTCCCTTGCTCCCTCCCTTGCTCCCTCCTTCCTTCCTTCCTTCCTTCCTTCCTCCCTCCTTTCCTTCCTCTCCACAGGTTGTAATAACACTCACCTTTTGCAGAAGAGGTGAAAATGTCAAAGAACATTTAATTGAGCATGATTTGAGTTTTATTTTAAATTTAAACGGTACATTTATTAACTCAGCAGGAAATTATGCAACTAGCAAATCCCTCGTCATGTTCCAAAGACGGATGAAAGGAGTTTAACTGGGCAGGACGAGAGGAGCGGAGGACCGGAGGCGGGAAAAAAACCCAACAAAAAGCACATGAGTCACAGAGTGGATTGTGTTTAAATGTTGTAGAAGAGAAGCTGCAGCGGTCGTCTCATCGTCTCGTTATCCTGAAGCCTCGTACTCGGAGCTGGTGGTGTGGGCGAGATGTGACGTCTGTGTTCTTGGATGTTGTTTCTGTTTTCAGACACAGTGATCATGATAACGTCCCACTGCTTCTTCACTTCTTAACAAACTCAAAGCTTCAGACCGAGGAAAGAGGGAAGAGATGTCGAGCAAAGTCAAACTTAATCCTGGAACGAAGCCCCGAATCAATTTCAGCCACAAAAGCATGAAAGTCTCAGAATATGACGATATTTTAATTTTGTCAGTCTCTCATGACGGAGTCCTGCTGAAGCTTTACTCAGCAGCTGGATTTTAGAGCTTTGGTGAAAACAGACTGTGACCAGAACAAGGTCATTCAGGGCGAAGAGCCGGGCCTCCTGCGACTTCCTGTCCCAGAGGAATCCGTCTGTGAGTCCGACACAGAAACCAGAGTCTCATAACTCCGGTCTCCCTTCAGTCCGTCAGCCGCAGACACCAAGCAGCTGCTCAGATTCCCACTTCTTTTTTGTTGACCTGAAAAGCCTCACGGGCCTCAGAGGGACTGTGTCCCGCCGCAGGTCTCAGATCTGTGCCGACTCCGTCCACGACCATCTCCGCAGAAAACTGTCACTGTCAACAGCATCTTCCAGAGACGCTTCCTAATACGACTCTCCTCCACCCACATCAGCTGGAGCTTATTGTCGTCTGGACGGGACAGTTCACCTTTCTGTATTTCACTCAACCTTTTAGGAACGTGTCCAAAGGTTTTTACCCAGGGTTCTTTGCCCACGGGTCGATACGTTGAACAGTTAAACAGTTACAGCTGATTGTCCAGTTGAATCCGACACGAGTTTCTGAGGTGATTTCTGTCCTTTGCTAAAGTTGTTGGAGGTTTTATTCTCTCTCTCTCTCTTTCTCTCTCTCTCTCCCTCGCTCCCTCTCTACCTTCTCCAAATCTCTGGGCAAGGCAAATGTATTTACAGACTTGAGATGAGACAGAAGCTGCAAAAGCACACGCACACGCACACACACACACACACACACACACACACACACACACACACACACACACACACACACACAGTAAGTCTTAATAGTCAGCACAGAAACTCCTCTTCGACCATATTTGGATTAGCTGGGAGTTAGGGGGCGGAGTCAGACGCTGCCAAGATGGCGACGGTGGAGCTTCAAAACTGCTTCTACGTCCATCTTTGTTTACAGTCTATGATTAAGAAGAGTTCAAAAGCCTGAACTGAAAATGACCTCAGTCTAAAACTCACTAGCTTGACCTCTCTCTCTCTCTCACACACACACACACACACACACACACACACACACACACACACACACACTCTCTCACTCAGTAGCTAAAGTTCAGAGATATGATGTAACTTGTGAAAAAGTTGTGATTGAATTGTGTACTGCACACACACACACACACACACACACACACACACACACACACACACACACACACACACACTCATGTTCCTGTGTGTGTGTGTGTGTGTGTGTGTGTGTGTGTGTGTGTGTGTGTGTGTGTGTGTGAACAGGAAGCAGGGCTCTTCAGACAGCACAATGGGCCCAGCTGTGTGGGAAGTGATTGCTAAAAGTGCATCATGGCAGCCGCTCCATCACTCACACGACACATGACGTCTCCTTTCTCCCGCTGCCTCTCGTCCTCGTCCTCGTGACGCCGCCTCCTTTACTCCTTCTTCTTTGATCTGTCTGTCATCCGGACTTTTCCCCTTCACCTCGTCTTTCCTCTACTTTCTCCTGCATGGATGTCATTCTCTCTCTGTCTCTCTCTCTCTCTCATTCTCTCTCTCTCTCTCTCCCTCTCTCTCTCTCTCTCTGTCTCTCTCTCTCTCTCTCTCTCTGTCTCTCTCTCTCTCCCTCTCTCTCTGTCTCTCTCTCTCTGTCTCTCTCCCTCTCTCTCTCTCTCTCTGTCTGTCTGTCTCTCTCTCTCTGTCTCTCTCAATCTCCCTCTCTCTCTCTGTCTCTCTCCCTCTCTCTCTCTGTCTCTCTCCCTCTCTGTCTCTCTCCCTCTCTCTCACTCTGTTTTCTGTCTTTTATCTGTAGAAGAAACAATTCAGCGGCGACAGACTGCGAGAACATGCAGGCAGCACCACCACGTTTAGAAAGCACTAAGCTAACGTTACGTCATCTTTCAGTCGGCCATCTTTGGTGTTTCTATCGGAAGGAATGAACAGAACTCTTCTGTCATGAGAAACGTTTCCACTAAAGAAGTTTGTTATTAAATCACAGCAACTACTTTTCTACTGATTCCTCCATGTTTGTTGTTCAGAGAGAGAAAGACGAACCATGTCACTAAAGTTCAAGTCTTCTTTGTAAATAGGAAAGAAGCTTGAAGACGGACAATCTGCCGCTGTAGCCGCTCAGTGTGAGTTAGTAACTGCCAGTGTTTGGACAAATGGTCTGAACATCTCTGACGTCAGCAGCGGTGGATATGAAAGACACGAGCATGAGCAAGACTCCTATTGCTTCCACGCTGAACTTCCACCCTGCGTTAAGTGATGACTAAGTTTATATGACGGGAATCTAAGTGACAGTTTACCACATGAATTCAAAGTAAATGATCTCGATTGTTGTGATTGACCGGTGAATAAAGACGGACGACGCGTCTCCGTTTGGAGCCAGAATCTGCGCCACAGTGATCAGGGGGTGGAGTCACAGTATCTCGGTCCCGCCCACCTGTTTGACCCAATACTGAATCAATCACAGCTGATCATAAAGTCACACTGTCGTTTTGTAGCATCAAAAAAACAATTAAAACCAAACTTATCAGAAAAATTATGAGAACGACTTAAAATGTTATTTAAAGCTCCGTGTTTCTTCTTTTATTTGAAGTGTTGATCCATCAGAAGATATAAAAACCATCTCAGTGTAGTTTTACATCTCCTCTCTCAGGCTTCTCTCTGCAGCTCTAGTAACAACAGGTCTGTGAGCCAATCAGAAGAGAGGCTCTGAGCCTCTCGCATAAAAATGATGCTCTTGCCACTAGGAGGCGCTGCAGCGTCTGTGCGAAGGACCAATAGAAAAAGGCAGAGAAAATGAAACGGGGCTGAGCTCTGTAGCTTCAGAGCAGCTGCTGGACGATCTGCTCACGTCACTGTGTGAGTTAGTGACTCCGTCAGTGTTCGGACAAATGGTCTGAACATCTCTGACGTCAGCAGCAGCAGATATGTGATAGATGTGTGATATGAGATATTCTGTCTGAACATGTGACACCTTCACATGTTCAGACAGAAGTGAAAATCACCTCCCACACTGAAGGAACTGCACAGTTTCCTGAAAGAAACCAACTAAAAGCCGGAAAGTAAAAGAAATAACAGCTGGAACAAAGGGAGGGATTTATTCTTAGATACTCTGAGTTCACTGAGAGACGGAGCTGAGGTGACGAGGGGAGAGAAAGTTCGGATTCAGTTGTTTTTGTAATTCATCAGCTAGAAAAAGCCACGAGGAGCTGGAGGCAGTTTACTCAGCAGCAGCTGGATTCAGATCCACAGCTGGTGTCTGTGGAAACCTTCAAACAATTCACTCCTTTTTAAACAAAAAGAAAAACCTTGCAGCGTTGGGAACATGATGTTTTCTCTGATTCAATCATCAGGTTTCAACTTGCACAGAAACTTTAAGAAGATTGTGAATGAAGAGACTGAAGTGTTGCTGTCGTCTGCCGACACATTCGTACAGAACCTGCTTTTCCTTCAGAGCGACCTTCAGGTCAAATATTAACTTCACATACAACTAAAGATTTCACTGAAGAGACTGTAAAGAGACTTCACTCTTGAACGTACCTGGAGACGTTTAACCATTTATCGCATTGAAGAAGTTCATGAAGGAACGGAGGGGTGTTTGATTTCTGTACAACAAACAAAAGTAAATACGTGGCCACGTTTACCACAACAAAAACAATAAAGAAAAGGTAGATAAACATCTTATATTATTAATGCATCCAAAGCTGTGAACAGAAAACATAATGAAACACAGGATACAACTTATATAACTACATCTGGTTCTAAATGGAAAGAATTTGCTTTCCTTCAGATACACACATGCATTAAGATTCATTTCAGGGAAACATCATGTGGAAGAAAGAAATAAAGTGTGATCTCAAACAAAGGTTTCCAGCATCTTACAGCTGCAGCAGCGTGGTTTCAAACGACGGGATTCTGACAGGACACACTCAGTCCTTTTGTCCTTTTGTCCCCTCCCCGGGACAAAGTGACGTGTGGGACGTGGGCCGGAGCAGCTGAGGTACCAGACACACCTCCATGATCAAACACTGCAGGTGGGTAACGACATGCAAAAGCCCCACACAGAGGAACCACTCATCCCATCCAGCCCCTCCGAGTTCCCCTGCGGACGCCCCCGGCTCCACCCCGTCCTGCACCAGACACTCAACCGCCATTCAGCTCACGGACAGAAGCGGCAGTCAGCGCCGTCACAAACATGCACCTGCAGATCTAATGGAGTTACAGCTGGTGTGTGGAGCCGCCACTCGCTTCCTCTGCCGCCTCCTCCCAAAACACACACCAGCGATCAATGTTTTCCAACCATTTCTGGGAGTTTTTTCTGACACCAGCCAACGATCCGTCATTCACGCCCACTTCACGCCCTGATTGGCCAGCTGTGAGGAGGTGAGTTCATTCTTCACACGACTATTTCTGCCACTTGGAACACTGTGGATGTGTCCCAGGAGGAAATGGATTTAATCGAGTAACTCACCAGTTTGAAAGTAACTAGTGTTTATTACCAACTCAGAAAGGACTTTAAAGTTAGAGATGGAAATTACAGGTGCAATCAGGCTCCTGCACGTGTATTTGTTTCCCAGCTTCCCTGCCTCATGTCACAGTGCAGGCTCCATGAGGGGCGTCGCCCCCGCAGGGAAATGTTTTACCCTGTAGTCTGGGATAGTGACCTCTCTGGTCGACATCATGTCTGACTCCTGGTTTAGGAAGTTTCCTTCAACACATTTCCAGTTTGTTACTGAGAGATCTTTTCTTTATTAGTGCCCAAACACCTGAGCAACATGGCGACAGTCCACCTCCAGTACGAGCCGCCCGGGGGCCTCGCTGTCAGCAGCAGCTTCCAGCTCGTTCTTCCCGCCTCTACACAGTGTTAATTACAATGAAACGCCTGAACACAGAGTCATGTCTGTGATTGTGCAGGTGACACAGGTGATTGATATAATGAGAAAAATAAGTCTCAATAAAGAGGCTTTCAGAGTGATGGAGTCCCACAGAGAACCAGCCTATCAACCAAAAACTATTAAAATGACTAAAGCTCCTCCAGTGTAAAGGTCTGTGTCCATGTGTAGTGTGATTATAGATTATAGATCAGCTCTAGCTTCTATATTAATACTGTGAAAGTATCAAAGCCTCAGTCCACAGAGAAATGCACACAGCCTGTATTCAGAAACTGAGCCTTAAAACCAGCCGTCAGGACTTCTGGAACTTTGTGATGTCACAACAAAGCAGTCACCAAGCCCCGCCCACCTGGACCCACCATCCAAACCTTGCAGGATTTGGTTTTCTCCTGAAATCTGCTATATTTTTATTGGATCACTCAGAAAACAGTCAGCCAATCAGAAGAGAGGCTCCTCTGTCTGTTTTCTTTGATATTTGGTTTTAAAACATGAAACAGAAAAGCAGCAACTGTTTTGTATTTTTTAATCGGTAAATGACTGATGTGACCTTCAGAACGATGGAATGAAATAGAAGAATAAACATGATAATAATGACAGAATAATGACAGAAAAGTGCACGATTTCAGAAAATAAAGATTAGTATTGGAGCAAAAATAATAATAATTATTTTTTTTAAACCTCAGGCAGCTTTACCACGACTTTAATGTTCTGTACAAAAGAAAAAACTCAGAAATCCTTCATCTGGAACCGGATATAACGAGCTCAACATCCACAAAGTCCAAAAAAATACACAGTAGAACCATTGATGAATTTATCCTGCTCGTCTCTACTCTTAGTGTTCGATCACTGTTTGTTCCTGTTCTTCAATCTGTTCTCAAAGAGATAAAGTGCAGAAGGAGTTTATTGAATGTAGTGAAAGGTCGAAGTTCTACAGCTGAATACAAAGTAAACTACAGAGATATTTGTCTCCTGAACTTGTTCAACGCTCCATTAGTAGCTTTGCTGATATCACGTTAAGGAAAACAGTGAGTTAGTGGTTCACGAGAAGATGAAAATAAAGTTTTCTGTTGCTTCTCACAAACAGGAAAACGTCAGAGATGAAAAACGACTCTACACTTTAACGGCTGCAGCTTCCTCACAACGAACAAACCAGTAACACCGAACGAACTCCAGCACAGCCGCCAATCCTCCACAACAAATTGCACATAAAGTAAAAAATGAAAATCAGCATCTGTCTGTAAAGTGTGAAGGAAAGATTCAGAGTGCTTCGCGTTAAATAAAATATATGAAGTGATGCTAAATATGGACATTACAGTCAACAGTTGATTATAAGACAGTATTTTAAAGGGAAAGTTCAACATTTTGGAGATTTTTCCTTGCAGAGACATAGATGACAAGATGGATGCCACTCTCGTTAGCTTAGCTTAGCATCAAGACCAGAAGATAAGCTGTTGATTGTCGAATAGTTCCACTGTTTATGGATCAAACATCAAAAATAGAAGATGAACGTCGGCATTAAAGGTGGTGCGAGGTGTATTTTTAACTATGGAGACAGTCAGGCTAACGGTTCCCCCCGCTTCCAGTCTTTATGCTAAGCTAACTGCCACCTTGCTGCAGCTCCACGCAGACATGAGCGATGCTGATCATCCCGTCTGACTCTGGGCAGAAAAGAGAATCAGCTTACTTCACGAAATGTTGAACTCTTCATTAAACTGCCGCCTTTAACAGTGACTTTGCTCTATTCTAAAACGTTAAATATCGAGAATTTCCCGCCTCTGTCACATGGAAAATTGAGCTGGCCTTGTTAGCAGCTGACTGGTCCCTTCATTTGCTAAGACATCAGGCTAACGGATGGCGCACAGCACAATATGAAGGTTCATTATTTAGCCGTCCTGGAGCGAAGACGCCTCTTGATGATCTGATGGTCGCTCTCCTTCTCCTCCGGCTCTCTGCTGATGATCTGAGACCAGGAACCAAACGTTAAAGATGAGTGAGTGTGTGTAACTGTGGGATTGTAATTACAGACACACACACACACACACACTTACAACCAATCAGAAGACAAAGCACTTAATCTTGACCTGATCCATGTGCTCATTAATTCACTCACTGTTAAAATGGAATAATTACATGAATAAATGAAGCTACTTTTTTATATAAAGGGTCAGTTCACAAAAATAAAAACTCTTCCTCCTGAACAACGCTGCTCCCTCCAACATTACAGACGGATGAACTTTGACCCCGTTCGTTCTCTATGAGCCGCCTGGAGGTTTGGTTTGTCCACACTGAGGTCCAGGAACTCCTGCTGCATTCAGTCTTTACTGTCATGTGACTCTCGTGTCGCTGCGTCACTGCTCACTAATGTTTCCGTCTCATCGCATGTGACGAGTCTCCAGATGTAAATGTTGGATCGGACTTTACAACTTTAAAGTTTATAAAAGTGAAATATATATAAAACCTACAGCTGCTGCTTTTATTTTTGAAATGATGCAGCAGTGTGTGTGTGTGTGTGTGTGAGTGAGTGAGTGAGTGTGTGAGTGAATGTGTGTGTGTGTGAGTGAGTGAGTGAGTGAGTGAGTGAATGTGTGTGAGTGTGTGTGTGTGTGTGTGTGTGTGTGTGTGAGTGAGTGAGTGAGTGAATGTGTGTGAGTGTGTGTGTGTGTGTGTGTGTGTGTGTGTGAGTTTAACATCAGCAGATGATTCTTGATTTCTTAGACACAGAAAATATAAACCTGACATTTCATACCAATACCAAATCTATACTTTCATTGATCCCTTTTCTCTGCAGCCTCCTTCCACCTCCTTCTGGCAAATCATGTGAAACTTCTCAGATGTTACATGTTGCCTAAACATAAGCAGCCGCACACTGTAAGATCTGTGCTGAAATAAACTGATAAAACTTTGATTTAAATCAGTAAATATCTGATCAATAACTGAATCCAGGTTTCCGCGCTCTGCTCTGTAGACGCGTCACGTCCGGACTCACCGGGTGCGAGGGCATGTCCATGGGGGAGGAGATTTCAGGCCTGTAGAGTTTCCTTTTGTTCTTCTTGGCTCTCAGACTGAGGGAGGAAGAGGAGGAAGAGGAGGAAGAGGCGGCGGCTGAGTCCACGTCACCGCGGCCGCTCACCAGACTCATCATCTTCTTGGCTGCAGAGAGGAAGAGGAAGAGGAAGATGCTGAGGAGAAGCTGATGTGTGTTTCCATTTTACAGCGAATTGATCATTTCAACAGGAAGTGAGACCGTCGACCTCGACACTTCAGAATAAAATCTGAGGCTCCTCCTCCACTCGCACTGGGCTCAGGTCACTTCCTGTTTGTCCAGAGTCACAGAAAAGTCTTGAGTTACGGCTAAAAGAGGTTTCATGACGTCACACTGACCTTTGACCTTCAGACTCGAGGAGTTTGAGATATCACATTCACAAGGCCAGAAATGACATATTGTGAGGTCACTGTGACCTCGACCTTTGACCTTTAGCCACCAAAATCTCATCAGTTCATCCCTGAGTCGTGGTGAATGTTTCTGCCACATTTAAAGAAGCTCCATCGAGGTGTCACTGAGACATCGTGTCCACCAGAATGAGACGGACGAACTACCTGAGGACAAAATGGCCGCCGCTCTGACTGTAAAATATAAAATAGGACGTTTATCTATCTGCTGTGACAGGAGGAGAGGAGGGGGGATCAGGAGGTTGAGGGAGGGAAGGAAA